>NW_005843005.1:287031-309708 GCF_000455745.1 Alligator sinensis
GAGCAGAGTGGCAAGACTCTCTAGACAGCAATCTCTGCTCCCAGCAGGTATACTGACACACCTCAGCCAAAATCCCCAGCCTTGGCTGCAGTTAATACCTAATACCTCTGAGGAAGGTGGAAAAAAACCAAACCCACACATGTGTAGCAGCAGGAGGGGGAAAAAATTCCTTCCTGGCCCCATGTGGCAACCATCAAATCTCAGAAGTACGGGAAGTACACATAGAAGAGCATAGACATAGCTACTCCTAGATTATCTCTGGCCAGTGCTTAGCCATCCTCTTCTTGAACAGCTGCAATGATGGAGATCCAACAACTTCCCTGGGCAGTCTATTTCACTGTCTTTCTAACAGCAAAGAAGAATTCCCCAATATCCAGTCTAAACCGTCTTTGCTGGTTCTTCACTCCATCGATCCGAATCCTGCTCTCTGCAGCAAGAAAGAAAAAATGTTGTTCCTTTTCTTAAACTATTTATCATATTTATCATTGAGAGGCTCTGTGGGGTTGAGGATTTTTAAAGAAGAAGGATTTTATCCAAGAAAAAGGTACTGAGGTGTCCTCTCATAACAATGCAGAATGGCGGTCCTTGGCTAGGACATCAGGAAATGTAGGTTTCAATTCTCTGTTGTGCCACAGAATTGCTATATAATCTTGGGCGAATTGCTTAGCATGTGTGCACCTCAATTATCCATGAGACATGCTTCAGAAATCTGGGGCAAAAAAGTACTGTAGTTAAACATGTGGTATTTTTTGTACAACATGGTTTTATTATTAATGTTGCATTGTGTATAACTGAAAATTGAGAAGATAGCCTTACGCCTGTGGAGAACTTAAATATAAATCACATACACAAAGGAATGCTTTCCCATGCCATGTTTTATAGAATGTTGTGTACATTAATCTCAGAGAAACCTGCCTGCTTACTTCCCCGCCGTGGGTTGAAATAAATATGGTGCTTAAGTAATGGGAGGAATCATGGATCAAAAAAGTAAACGGCTTGGGTATGCACCCATACATTGATTCAGTTTTATCCTGAACTAAGGGCAGTATGAGCAAGAGAGAGACTTGATATTAATGGGGTAAACCATTGCAAAACCACAACAAATTAACAAAGATACACAATCTATTCCTAATCATTTAAAAATTCTGCCATGTTTTATTAATCTCTGTTCTTTGACAATTAAGATGCATTCCAGCTTACAGTACAGCACCTGAAATAACATCTGTTTTATCAGCAAAGCATTTTCTCTGTAATAGACTTAACAGTTTGTAAAGAATTTTTGTTTTATGTTAAGTAGCCAGGATTAAATAAATTTATTTCTTTTATCCAAATTAGGTAATCTCTTTGTGCAGCAGATATGTTAATGAATTGATATTGTGCCACAAGATAACTATGCAAGTAACTTGTAAAAGGTGAGGATTTACATAGTTCTGCCCCAGCTCGATCTTTACCTCTAGGAAGAGAAAACAAATTCATCTGAGATGGAAGGGTATTGGGGGAAAAAAGTTATTTGCAGACCATCATCTGAGATGGTAAGGAGTATTCTCAAAAGAGAATTGAAACCGCAACCAAGAAGGTCTCAGTGGTTGAGTAAAAAAACAACCATGTGTACCTGTAAGTATCATTTCTGATATCTACAGGTATGCATATCCAAATAGGGAGTTTCATACGCTGACTCACTGATCTCATAAGGATGCACTGGTCTGTGGATACAGTGGTTTCTTGCAGGATCAGGGCCATTATACGCTGTATACATGTACATGAAACTATAGGGGGCTTAAATGGAAGTGTAGCACTTTTCAGAAACTCTCCTCCAGTTCTCATGTGTATTCTGAGTTGGCTATGTTAGTATTGCTATGGGAGAATATGATATAGACATTTGTAAGGTTAAAATGAAAATAAAATTGAGGATTTATGAAGGCCTGCTTTGTAATAACTGATGGTTAGACTGACTGCTATGTGCACCGTACATGCTGGTAAAACAGCAATGCCATTGTAAATGGTACCCCAATATAAGTGAGCAAGGAGTAATTTTCCAACCTGCAGTGAGACAGATTTCTTAATAATGCAAAGAATTGCCCATAAATATTTAATATATACACAAAATGGGCTGCAGTTTCAACTGATGTAAATCTGCCCGATGCTGTTTTAGTATTACAACACCAGCTTGTTAAGGATTTCAATATTTTTTTTCTTCTGAAGCACATTTCCTTCTGCTTGGTAAACTATTATTTACGAA
Organism: Alligator sinensis; assembly: GCF_000455745.1. NCBI lineage: Eukaryota > Metazoa > Chordata > Crocodylia > Alligatoridae > Alligator > Alligator sinensis. The sequence continues at coordinate 289,271 of NW_005843005.1, forward strand.
AGAAATAAAACAATTCTGCTATTCAACATTCAGGCCCTACTGAGCAGTTAGTATAACAATTTACAGTACTTTTCTTACTGTAGGAGATGGATAAGAATTGCCAAGAGGTTAAAAAAATGAATAAAACTCATTTTTAAAATATTTCACATCTTGAAGTATAAGATGAACTACTTTTTCCAAACTTGCCAACTGGTTAACTAAAACTGGACAGGTTTTTGTTAAAAACAGAATTTTCTCTTAGTTCAGCATTTTTTTCAATCTAATGCAGACTTAATATCGTGGAAAATTTCAACTATCTCATACATTTTTTATTCAGTGTCTTGGAACAGTGGACTTCACTAGTCTCTGTAGACTACTGATCAAGGCTTAATTCTACCTTGTGGGTCACTGACCTAATTAATGGAGCTATTGTAGTCTTTCTTGTGTTAGTCTCCTTAGGAAAAAAAAAAGTCATTTGCAGACAATAATTGAGTAGGCTGCTATAGCATGTTGAGTTGATACTGACTACATTCATGCTGTAAGTCAAAGCATATAAAAGTAGGGTTTGAAAGGACCCCAGGAGGTCATCTAGCCAACCCCTGCATTCAGTAGGATCACCTAAACCATTCTAGACAAATGTGATTAAAAACTTCCAGTGACTTTCAGATTCTACAACCTCTGTAGGTAATCTTCTCCAGTGCTTAACAACTCTCATAGCTGGAAAGTTCTCTCTAATACCTAAACTCACTATTGAAGCACATAAAGATTAACTTACATGGCCAAGATCACAAAGAAGCCTATGGCTGAGCTGGTGTTAGAACTTAGGTCTGCTAACTCCTAGCAATCCTAAGTTACTTATCCAGTTACTTGTCCAGACCCACCTGCAGCAATGCACACCGCATGCATCACATGTGCAGGCATTTCCCACACTTCTAATTTGCAGATCTCAATGTCAGAAAAACCTGCACCTAAGAAAAGTGGGGTGGTGCACATAGTAGCGGTACATGCTACCCAAAACCAGAGCCTGGCCAGCCAGAGCCATACCTCTGGGTAGTCAGAGGGGACCAGCAGGCATTGGGGGAGTCCCTGTTCCCCCGAGCACTACCAGGAGTAAAAAGAAATAACGGTCACAAGCTGGCAGAGGGTAGATTTAGACTAGATATCAGGAGGCGCTACTTCACTGTCAGGGCGGCTAGGATTTGGAACAAACTTCCAAGTGAAGTGATGCTGGCTCCTACCCTTTAAGATGAGGCTAGATGAACACCTTGCTGGGGCCACTTGATCGTTCCGACCCTACAACTATGAAACTATGATACTCCAGCTGTCAGCCTGGCTCCCTGCTGCCAGGTCACCATGGCTGCAGCCCCCAGGACCCCAGGTAAGGCTGCTGGGACCAGCCCAGGTGCTAGCCCCAGCCTCTCCTATCCAACCTGAGGCATTGTGCCATGTGCCAGAGTACACATGCATGGGCATTCCCTGGGGACAAGTAGCAGTAGCACATATTGTGCTGCTGCTGGTGTCCCCAGGGAAACCCATGTTCCTGCTCATGGGTACGCAACCTATAAGGCCATCCTTCCAGGATGTCCTGTCCTGTTCTGTTGAAGTCATTTATGAAATTTCCATCTAGTTCAGTGGAATGTAGGTGTGTATAAATGATCTGGGTTCTTCTGTACAATCTACATATATTACTTTGGGTTTGGTTTGGAAAACTTCAAGCATTTCATTGGGGCTTTTTATTGTAGCCATCAATAGATCCAGTTGTAGCCACTAATAGATAATCCCACTATTCAGCACTGGTGAGGCCTCACCTGGAATACTGTGTCCAGTTTTGGGCCCCAAATGCCAAGAGAGATGTGGACAGACTAGAATGAATTCAGTGGAGAGTGACAAAGATGATTAGAGGTCTGGAAAATATGATTTATGAGAAAAGGCTGAAAGAACTAGGATTCTGTAGTCTGGAGAAGACTGAGGGGGATTTGATAACAGGCTTCAAATACTTGAAGAATGATTATAAAGATGATGGGGATAGACAAATCTCTGTGGCTGCAGAGGACAGGACTAGACAAAAAGGTCTCCATTTACAGCAGGGTAAATTTAGGTTGGATATTAGGAAGGACTTTTCACTACGAAGGTGGTTAAGTGTTGGAACAGGCTACCCAGAGAGATTGTGACGTTTTTAAGCGCAGGTTAGACAAACACTTGACAAAATGTCTTAGAAATGATTGTGCCTTGAGCAGGGGATTACACTAGATGACCTCCTGTGATCCCTGCCCACCCTTCATTTCTATGATTGTTACCCAGGCATCTTATTTGTTCAGAAGAAATGAATGCTTAAAGCTAGTCAACATGAAACAAAGATTGTTTAAAATGAATTAGTATTGAAGTCCCATGAATCTAGCAGTTTCAAACTGTCAGATGCCCACTAAAAAGTCCTGTGGACTAAAGCTCCTGCAAAGTCTATGGTGCATCATGCATGAAAGCCTTGACATATGTATAGAAAAATCTGTCACTGGCTCAGGGCTGAATCTTTCACTAGCAGTTAAGCTGGTGTGATTTTGGTGGAACAATTCCACATTTGTCAGAAAAAGGAAGAAATGCATATTTTAAAATTTTCTTTCACTTTGAATGATTCTTATGGTTTGAGAATATACTTGAATTTAAAATGGGGATTCTTTGTAGAACCAATAATATCCCACAAAATTTTTGAAATGCATCCATGTGTATGCATATAAGATGCTTCATGTCTCCTACCTAAACCTTATTATTAATTTCTGTTAAGTGGTACAATGAAACACGCAAAAGAAAATACATTTGAACCGATTTTCTTTGTAAAATAGTTGCCCTGGCCTTCCTGGTATTATCCTTAATTTCTTTCTGGCTACAGTTGCTGCTACTGCTGTTACTTATTATGGCTTGGCAGGATTTGGAGGATTGGGTCCTGACACAGGGTGCAAGTCTGCAATTTTACATATGTAGATAGAATGCATTCACATAAGTAGAATCTTTGACCTCTTTAACTGTGTGAATAAAGATTACTGAGGCAAATAGTGCTATGAGATGTATAACCTACAACTTTGATGTTTGTATTGGTAACAGCATTATGTGAACTAGTGGAGCTCTACACACAACTTTACTTTGTTTGTGCATTTCTGTGCCTGTTTTTTGCTGTTACATTGCTCATTTGGGGCATCAGTAATACACATAGGGCGCATCTACATGAGACACTTTACTGTGGAGGTGACTAATTAGCTCCATAGTAAAGCCTCACTGTCTGCACGTGCACCATTAGGCTGGAGTAAACTAATTAACTCTGCCATAGGATAGTGCTGTACTGTGACACAAGCAAGGTTCCCTCTAAGGTGCGTCTATGCGTGGCCACGCACAACTAAAAGTGTGGCTGCGCACAAACTTTTCAAGGCCATGCACCAGGAGAGGCTTCGGTGGGAGCCTGGCGTGGGCTCTGCCAGCTCCGGGGAAGTGCTCCGCTCCCCCGCATCAGAGCCGGGGAGTGGAGCACTTCCCCAGAGCCCTAGCCTCCACCCCTGCCTTGCCTCACCTCAGGGAGGAGCTGCTTCCTGCCCCAGTGAGGCTCCACCAGCTCCAGGACACTGTGAGACACACCTCTTGAGGCCATGCCAGGGAGCGGAGCAGTGTCCTGGAGCTGGTGGAGCCTCACTGGGGCAGGAAGCAGCTCCTCCCTGAGGTGAGGCAAGGCAGGGGTGGAGGCTAGGGCTCTGGGGAAGTGCTCCACTCCCCGGCTCTGATGCGGGGGAGCGGAGCACTTTCCCGGAGCTGGCAGAGCCCACGCCAGGCTCCCACCGAAGCCTCTCCTGGTGCATGGCCTTGAAAAGTTTGTGCGCAGCCACACTTTTAGTTGTGCGTGGCCACGCATAGACGCACCTTAGAGGGAACCTTGCTTGTGTCACAGTACAGCACTATCCTATGGCAGAGTTAATTAGTTTACTCCAGCCTAATGGTGCACGTGCAGACAGTGAGGCTTTCCAGGCTCCAGCCCTCAGCCTCTCGGCTCCAGCCCCCAGCTCCAGCTTCTGGCCCCCCAGCCTCCGACCCCAACCTCTGGGCCCCAGCCTCCAGCCCCAGCCTCTCAGCTCTAGCCCCTGGCTCCAGCCTCTGGCCCCAGCCCTCAACCTCTGGGCCCCAGCCCCCAGCCCCAGCCTCTTGGCTCCAGCCCCCCAGTTTCAGCTTCTGGCCCCCGGCCTCCAGCCCCCAGTCCCCTTCAATAAGTGTCCCACGCCAGACCGAGGCAGCATGCTCACGGATTGAGGCGGTGCGCTCAGACCGAGGTGGCGTGCTCATGGACCGCTATTCCTTAGAGGGAACATTGGACACAAGTACTATCCTACAACAGAGTTATTTACTCCGCTACAACACAAATGTAGATTGTGACTGGGGCTGGCTGGGGCATGAGGGTGCTGCAGTGCAGGGCTGCCTGCTGGGTATAGATGTGCATTGACATCTGGAATGTGCAGTGACTATAGATCATGTATAAATGTGCACTGACATAGAGTTAACAGCACACATATGATTCTTTGAAGGTGGAGAGCTATCTATGTATGTGTGTTTTTGCAATCCACTTCTTCAACAAAATCCTAATCATTTGCTTTGCATGACAGTCTCAACAATCACATGGTGAGAAACTCCTCAGTGAGTAAGCAGTGAAATGCATTTAAAACTGCACTTCATATTCTTTTGGCAGAATTTTTTCTCCAAATTATGCAGCATAAGATATTTTAGCCATCGTAATTTTCTAATTAACGTCATGGTTTATTCATTATAAGAAGCTTTTACCTTGTGAACTCCCAGGCACTGAGCTGCACCATTTTTCTTTTTACATCTAAATAATTCAAATATTGGTTTTAAAAATAAAACAAAGAATAAGAAAGCATTTCAAATTAATTTGGTGGCAACACCCCCCCCCCCGATGCAGCATACTGTATGTAAGGAATTCAACTGTAAAACAATAATCACTTTTAATAAGCAATAAAATATACATTCTTAACATCTCAACTTTTAAATAAAAATCTACCTTTCCAGAGTGCCATATCTCATTTTTGTTTTGATTCTCAGTTACATTAATGCAAACTTGTTGATCTTGCATATCTAAATTTCATTGCCCAAACAGTCTAGATCTCTACTTACTCTTTCACCCAGAGCTCAAGTCTTCAGTCAGACCTCTTAACACTTTTCAACTGCCTGAGTGCTAACACTTCACACACAGCTCTATCACAGCTTCCCAGAAGTGTTTTTGCACAAATCAAAAAAGACAGTTTAATAAACCTAAATGCCAATTAAAAAGATGGTTAGAAGAGTTAATGGTGAAAGGGTGTTTCATCAGAGTTCAGCTAGTAACACACAAAATTATGTTTTCTCTTACAAACATCTATCCAAGTAATTCTCCCCACAAGCCTAGTATGTCTTTAAATCTCTTAAAACCCTCCCTATTACATATTCTCTCCCTCTACCGCTTGCCCATATACCTCTTCTTTCCCCGCCTCAGAACTCCTATATCCCCTATCACTAAGGCATGAAAAGTGGCATGCAAAATTTCAAGGTTCAGTGCTCATAATGAGGAAGAGTCTCTAGCAGAAGCTATCTTCAACCTTAAGTGAAGGCCTTCCTCTGCTTTAATATCCTGCAGACAATTTCACAGCTACCCTGTGGAGATCACATCTTGCCAATTGTTATGTACCTCTTTTGAGTGCTGAGCATTCTTAACGCTCAATCAAATGAGAATTGCCAGTGCTCAACTTTTGTAGGATATTGTTCTTTTGGCCCAGTTCAGGAAAGAAAGCAATTAAATAAGGTAATTTTAGCATATGTTGTACTCAGGGCCGGACACAGGTTTGGGCAAACCAGATGGCCAGCCGGGAGAAAGGGGCCCCAAAAATGGTAACTTTTTTCCATTGTCCAATTATTATTATCATTATCTCTGGTGAAGAAGGGGCTGATGCTAAAAGTGTGTGCGGGGAGTCTAGGTATGCTGCTAGTTGTACTCCTATTGACTGTAAAGGGATTTTAACAACATTTAGCTTTTTAGCACACATTAAATTGCTTTGCTAAACTGGAACCATTGCTTGTACCCAAAGAAATTTCCTCAATTTCCAGAAGCATGCCTTTGGGTGGCATCTGATTGGCAATATTTCACTACTTTAATTATGCTGCTTGGCTTGTTGGTAAAGTGTACAGACTACTCAAAAGGTCATGTACACCTCAGTAGATACCATCTCTTCTCTCTGAAGTGCATTCAAGAAAATTAATGCCTTCTATGAAGTGTACAGTAACATAATATCGATTTGAACGAGCAGTGTTAGACCTCCACAGGATTTCTACCTCAAAGGTCAGGTTACATAATATTCGTATGAGCTTGCCCATGCCAGGAATCCGTTAGGAAAGGCACACAATCCAGTAATGATGGGTCATTTGTAATGCTTGTTTAACACCTGAAATCAGTGGCCTTAAGTCCTACCTAATAAATATTGTATTGCTTTTCCTTCCAATTTGTGCTACAGATGGAGTTTTTGGTGTTTGCTTTGCCGGTTGTGTTTTCATTTGTTTGTATGATGGCTCAAACACTTTTCAGTGAAAACTCCAGGTCAGACACAGTGTGAGGGGAAAGTATAAAAATATTTCCATTATTCATAGATGCAGCATACATGTGGGACCTAAACGGGCACTCCCCTTAAGAAAAGAGAAATTTACCAATATTTGGACAACCAGATTAATTAATCTTTTAACACTTCTGAATATATTTATCCCAGAGGTGCTGAATCATATGATTTAAGATATTTTATGTTATTCACAGTATGTTTATTACATGTTTCATCTGCTTGCTGGAAGATAAATTAATACCAAAAATTAATTACTCACACCTGCATAGAGAAGTACCTACCTCCAGTTTTACACCAGCTACATTGAGTTCAAAGACATTAAACTGATGTAAAACTGGAGTCAAGGAATGGTGAATCTGGCCCATAATTTCTTTCTGAAAATCTGTACCTGCACCACAAATAGATGACAAAAATGTTTGGGTTTTTTGTTTGTCTATTTATGAAATGTGTAGCATATATTTTTTTAAGTACTCCTGTATATTTAATATAAAAATGTAATATTCTTTGCATTTGTTTTCTTTCATACTTATTGTCTCCCATTAAGAAAACTGCCACAAAACAACACCTTTTTTCATTCTAGTGTTATTCTAATTTCGTTTATAGTTTTCTACTGTGCGCGTTTTAAAGTTATAAAAGGAAATTCTACGCTAAAGCAACAAAGCTGGAATGATACTTCATACTTACTTCACAACAACAAGCCATGTGCCTGACATTGGCTTTATGCCAGCGTATGACTATTATTTTTAATGGAGTTACTCCTAATATACACCACTGAAGGTGAGGGAAGAATTTTTTCCTGTACAATACTTTTGAATGTCTTTCATAAGACAAAAGCAAACACCCTTAAGAATATTAGTTATTTTTTAATTTTTCTGTAAAAGTCATGGGTTGTATTTTTAAACACTTGTGTTTGTTAGGACTGCTCTGCACATTGATTTTATTGGGTCGTTTCAGAGCATGAGGTGCTATTTAGTAAGTATATTGGAAGATTGCCTTTAATAACTTGTTGTTACCTCTCTTCAGTGGGTTTGATCCAAAGCCTATTGAATTCAATGGGAATCTTTTGGTGACTTAAATGAGTTTGAACTAGGTCTTAAATGATAGCTACAGATTATTCATATGACTGATACTTATGTATCTTGTGGTTTATTGTTTGCAACAGTTTAACCATGTAAACTGCCTTGGTTGTTTTGCACTGATTTGATATCTGTATGTAATATAATGGTTATGCATGTGAAGTATGTCTGCTTTCTAGAAATCTCTTTGAGAGTTTGGATGGGGAAGAGGTAAAGTTTACATATCTTACATATGGCAACTTGCTTTGAAAATTCATGTTTATGTCAACTTTCCTAGAATAAAAGTAATTAGGATATTATTACAAAGCAGCTGCTGTGTTTGTGAGTTATAGTCTTACACCATGCTGATCAACATAGTATATAAATGCTTCTCAGTATTGCAGTAGGTGACCTGAATGGCATCTGTCATATGGTTCTTCCTTTCTTTCTCTGTTCCTCTCTCCAGATAGCCTGCAGTTCATACATTTCCCACAAAATGCAGAATTGTGTCCAAACTACAGACCATTCTGTACCCACTTTTCATTCAATGCATTATAGTTATATGGGGTATAAAGATGGAGCAGAATGTGGCACCTTGGTTTGTAGCAAATGTGCATGTAATCCAGTTTTCACAGACTCCGCCTACAGAACCAGTGATGTCTATGACCTCATCTTCTCTTCAATCTTCAATCTGTGAGGGTCACAGTGAAGTTAATTTCAACTTTCTCTTAGGAACAAAAATTTATTTTTCATCTCTTTTTATCTGGCAGGTGAAAGGTCATCCATATTGAACTGTGGGCAAAAATGTCCCCCTCTGACAGTAGCATAACAAAGTGGGTGGGGAAGGCCACAGGGGCACTAGCCCTAAGCACTGACTATTGGTAGGGCACAAAACTGTAATGTTCTTTGCTGTACATGTTTTATAACTTTAATTTTGATTTGCAACCTTAACTGAAAGTAACAAGGTTTTTGGAGCTAATTCACTATTCCAAGGAACAAATTGGATTATTGCTCTTTGATTCAGACACTCACTTAATCACTTCTACTGTTAGGCTTGTTTCTCTTCAGCCAAGCCCTGAAGTGCCATTCTGCTTTGATCCCTTCACCCTGGCCTGAAATCAGCTTCAGTAGAATCAGACTACAACAATGTTTCCCCTGCAATGGTCTCACTCCAACTATAAGAAGCAGCTCCTAACAGGAGAGTGTTGGTTTCAGCCAAACATTTTGCTTTAGCATTTCATTTTACTTAGACTTTTATATTATATGAAAAAATTCTGTGTGCATAAGAATTCGGATACCTATCATATTTAAACATTTTCAGAAATAAACATTTTGCTATTTGCAAAGCATTTTTTTAAATTTCCATATCATGAAAAATTTGGAAATGCTGACCTTACTTTGCACTTTGCAAAGGGAGTTTATTCCACAGTCTGGACATCCTAACTGTGAAGAAGTTTTTCCTAGTGTTAAGCCTGAAACTGTTTTCCAGGAGTTTGTGGCCTTTACTCCTGGTTTTCCCCAAGGGTGCCCTGGTGAACAGTTGCTTGCTGAGCCCTTGATATATTCCCCTGATATAGCGATAAGCAGCAACCAAGTCCCCTCTCAGCCTTCTCTTTTTTAGGCTGAAGAGGCCCAAGTCCCTCAGCCTCTTCTCATATGGCTTTCCTTGCAAGTCTGATTATACGCGTGGCTCTTCTCTGGACTCTCTCAAGGTTTTCCATGTCCTTGTTGAAGTGTGGCGCCCAGAACTGGACACAGTACTACAGCTGCGGTCTCACCAATGCTGAGTAAAGTGGAAGAATCACTTCCTTCATTTTGCTTGAGATGCATCAGTTGATGCATGCCAGAGTATTGTTTGCCCTGCTGTCTATAGCATCACACTGATGGCTCATGTTCACACTGTGGTCTGTTATTACCCCCAGGTCCCTTTCAGTTGTGGTGCTAGTCAGTTTGGTACTACTGAGCCTGTAAATATGTTGGGATTGTTCATTCCCAGATGGAGCACTTTATACTTCTCAATGTTGAACATCATCTGGTTTCGATTTGCTCAACTTGCCAGCTTGTCTAGTCCATCTGTATCTGCAGCCTATTTTCAAGCACAACCACACTCCCCCATAACTTAGTGTTGTCCATGAACTTGGCCAATGAGCTCTTCACCTCCACATCCAAATAATTAATAAAGATGTTGAAAAGCACTGGAGCAAGCACAGACCCCTGAGGGACACCACTGCCCACTTCTCGCCAGGACGACACAGATCTGTTTATTAGAACTCTCTGGGTCCTACCCTGCAGCCAACTTCCTACCCACCTAACTGTCAATAAGTTAAGCCCACAATCCTCCAATTTTCCTGTGAGAACATTGTGGGATACCAGATCAAAGACATTTTGGAAGTCTAGGAATATAATGTCAACCTCCTCTCTCTTATCCAGGTGGTAAGTTACCTGGGCATAGAAGATGAGATTGTTAGACAAGACGTGCCTGCAATGAAGCCATGCTGGCTGTCATTCAGAATTCTACCTTCTGCAAGTGTATTGCACATAGACCCTTGATGAATTTTTCCAGGATTTTCCCTGGGATAGAAGTTAGGCTAATTGGCCTATAGTTGCCCAGGTCCTCTCTCCCTTTCTTCAAGATAGGTACACTATTGGCCCCCTTCCAGTCTTCAGGGACCTCCCCCGAGTGCCACGAGTTTTGGAAGAGTTTCGCCAGAGGTCCCACGATGACTACGACCACCTCCTTCAGCACTCTCAAATGAAGTTCATCTGGTCCTGCTGGCTTATAAGTGTCTAAATTTTCTAATTGATCATGTACCAGCTCAATGTCAACAGTAGGAAGGAAGTCATTCCCATCATCCCATTCTGAACTTTATCTAGTATGATTTTTCCCTTAGTCCGATGAAATACCGAAGCAAAGTAGTCATTCAGGAGTTCAGTCTTCTCCTGAGTGTTAGTAACCAGCTGGTTTGAGTTGTTAAGCAATGGCCCCACGCTTCCATTTGTTTTCCTTCTGTTTCCTATATACCTAAAGAAGGCCTTGTTATTGTTCTTGATTTCTGTTGCTAGTTTAAATTCATTCACCACCTTAGCCTTTCTAATCTCCTCCCTACAGGTGTGGGCCGTTGTTGTACAGTACTCCTTGGGGGCTGTTTCAAGTTTTCATTGTTTGTATTGCTCTTTCCTCTTTTTCAAGAGGACCACGATATCCCTATTAAGCCAAGAGGGCTTAGCAGCCCTTCCGCTACCTTTCCTGTGCATGGGAATGGACTTCTTTTGTGCTTCAAGGATCGTGTCCTTGAGGAGCGACCACTCTTCATGCACTCCTTTCACCTTTGGTCCCTGGTCCCTCAGTGCTTTCCCTGCTATTGCCCTGAGCTTGTTGAAATACGCTTTTTGAAGTCCAAAACTTCAACCCAGCTAGCTGATTTGCCTGCCTTGTGACAGACAGTGAATGTGATAGTTTCGTGTTCGCTGTTGCCCAGGCTACCCTCTACATTCAGGTCACTCACCAGATCGTCTTCTTTGGCCAAGACCAAGTCTAGGGGACTGTTACCTCTGGTTGGTCCGTTTACTTCCTGAGTCAGGTAGAGCTCTTCAATACAGGTCAGGAAGCAACACAACTGATCTGAATTAGCTCAGTGTTCCTCCCAAGAAATATCTGGGTAATTGAAGTCACCCATAATGATCATGTCCCGTGCATGTGCAGCCTTTGGCAAGTTCTTGAGAGAACTCCAGATAGACCTCCTCCTCCTGGTTTGGTGGTCTGTACTACTGTAGCATACACCTACAATTAGGTCTCCCTCACCATGCTCTACCCCCTCCCCCCCATAGTTTGACCCAGAGGGTTTTGAGTCACTCTTCTTTGGAGCTGGTGTCAGCCTACAAGGAGGTGTACTGCTCCCTCATATAGAGAGCTATACTTCCACCTTTCTTCCCTACTCAGCCCCTTCTATGGCTACGTTCCAATCATGTGAGGAGTCCCGCCAGGTCACTATAATCCCTACTAAATCATAATGCCCACTGGAGAGTAGGAGGGCTAGCTCCTTCTGCTTGTTCCCCATGCTCCTGGCATTAGTGTGCAGGCACCTGAGTCCTCCAATTGAGACCCTCAATTTCCTGTCATGCTGAGGAAGAACCATTCCCTCAGCTGTTGCAAGAGTGGCTCTCCTAGTGTCTCCAACTTCAGAGCTTTCTTGTGTGCTGGTCCCTGGGCATGCTCCAGTCAGTGTTTCCCCATCCCCCGGTGATCTTAGTTTATAGCCCTATCTAGAAGATCGGCCATCGTGGCTGAGAACAGGGACTTACCCCTCCACATGAGGTAGATGCCATCCCTTCCCAAGAGTCCTTTCTCCCTGAAGTGTGCACTGTGGTCAAAGAAACCGAAGCCCTCTCTGTAGCACCACCACCGAAGTCATCGGTTCACTTTTTCAATGCATCCTTCCTTCCTAGGTCTGTGGCCCGCATCTGGGAGCACAGAGGAAAAGACTACCTGCACCCCCAGCCCCTTCAGCCCAGCTCCCAGAGCCTTGTAGTCCTGCATGACCTGCTCCAGATTACTCCTGGCTGTGTCATTCATGCCCATGTGGATGAGGAACATGAGGTAGTGGTTGGAGGGCCAGCAAAGACTGAATTAGTTTGACTAACTAATTAGACTAACCTGCAAAGATGTAATTAATTCAGGCTCAGGCTTTTTGAATGCCTGTCCCTAGCCTAAGACACTTCCTTATGTACCTTGCTGAAATAGGGTTTAACACATTCTATGTTTTAAGTCTTATTTTCAAAGGTGCTAATTTTACAAGTGTTGATGGAACCTAAGGTTTTTGATTTTGATTGACAAAAGTATCCCTTCTTTTTATTAGATTTGGTAATCCAGGTATGTAAAATAATGAAAAACAAATTGAATTCTAGACATTCTCAATGTTAAAAAGAAAACAAAACACTCTAACTTGAAAAATTCTCTGGCTAGATTACTCTTAGAGGAATCTTCTGTACCGACAACATCCTGGATGCAGTATAAGCAGTGTTTACCAAACTGAATTTTACATAAAATTGATTTAGCATAGTTTAAAATCTCTCAGCATTAGATTGTGTAGCCTATCTATTTTCTCAGCCTAAGCAGATAACAGATGGGATAAAAACTGGACTGTTGTGATTTGAAGGTTAAGTGATAGTGCTGTTGTTTCATACTTTTAAAAGAATGAGAGCTGTCTGTTGTGAGCAAGTGAAACAAATGCTGAATGAACTTAATCCTCTTTGAAAAGCACAAATAGTGGAATACATTTGTTTACTTCATGCTCTGTAACCGGGCCTTCAAGTCTGTTTCTAATTTATTCCAACATAGAAATATGAGGTAAATGCAGAAATCATGCATTAATAAAATCTCTTTATGTTCCCAGCTGGCATGAGAAATAACAGTTGTGGTTCACTGAAAATGACTTTGGGCCAACACTTTTGATGTGATGTTAGGTTTTATTTTCATCCATGCAAGAACTCTCCTGCGATGCTTTCTTTTTTTGTATTTTTATATTTTATGAGAAGCTCATGTTCTTATATGTGAGTTAGGAAAGAATGAGTAAAACATTTCATTTTCTTTTCCTAATTTCTTTGATCTGAGGTAACCACTTGAGAAGCCAGGTCTGCCCTATATTTATAGCCAAGAGCAGAGCTGGTCAAATAATGAAAATGTGAATTTGCAAATAATTATTAAGGAAAGCAACCGAAATTTGTGAAACAGTTGACTGGTTACATCAGTAAAGTTTATAGGAGTCTGAAATAACAGATATTTCTGAGATTTTTATCTGGCTAGTGTATATCTTCATTGCTTTTACTGCCCTTTTCTCTGTTGTTGCTACCCTTTCATCTCTCGCTGCCATATACTGTTTTCCTCCTCCCAATTTCTGTATGCTTCCCTCTTTAATACTTATATACCACTCCTTGTCACTTTTTCCTACAGCCTCCTTCTTCTCTTTTCACTCCATCATCTTCCATCAGTAGCCTTCCTTGCCTTCCCTTATTCTTTCTATTCTTCTCTTTCTGCCTCTTACCCTTTCTATAAGGTATTCTTTTTAGAAACTCTCATTCTGCAATATATTTCATCAATAAATTACAGCAATCCTAAATCTTTCCTGAGTAGATATTAACTTTTCCAGATAGATTCTATATTATCTTAAGGGAGATGGTTACTGTGTTAGTGAGAAAGTAGGGCAGGGTGGCACATTAGAGACGCACTGGCTCAAAGAGGCCTGAGCTTGTGTAGCCAACAGTCTACTTTGTCAGATGAATAGCATCCACCAAAGTAGACTGTTGCCTATGAAGGCTCATACCTCTCTCAGCCATTGACCACCCTACCATACCTTCTATAATTTGAAATAGGTCTACATTAATATGTTTGTAGTTTCTGAATGAAAATGATTATGGGTTATGGTAGCATTCACATTTTGAGGGATTAATTTTCATGTTCAGGGATACTAAATGAGGAGACCTGTGGTAATTGGGCAAAGATAATTGGCAATCTGACCTTGAGAATGCCAAAATCATATAGAAGCAGATTCTCATCTCATGTAAATTAGAATAACTTAATTGGAGGCACTGGACAGTCATAAATTAACATAATGAGAAGAGACAGTTTTGTTCTAGAACAGGGGTGCTGTTAATAGCCAGACCTAACCTGTGGAGCTAAGACATCTGGCCCACAGAGCTCCCCATGGGTTAGCAAATTTGGTGGCAGGGAGCAGTGATCATTAATATCACCACCCTCCCCCTCTGTCAAATTCCTCATCCTTGTCCAGCTGGTTTGGGACTGCTCCTCCCACCCTTGCTCTCCCGCCTGCATGGCCTCCCATCTGCATGTGGCTGAATCAGAGCCAGATCACGCCCCCTCTCCCCAACTCACTCCCCCAACCCCAGTGGGGCTAGACCAAGCTCCTTTCTCCATGTGGCTGATCAGGTTTGGGCTGGCCCCACTCCTCCCTCCTTGTAGCTGGATAGAGCCTTGCCATGCACAACCTGGGTGCCAGATTGGGACCACTGGTGGATCCAGCCCATGAATGGATCAGAAACCCCCCATCCAGCCTGTTGCGGGGGGTGGGTGGGGGGGAGGTTGAGCACCACTGTTCTAGAAGGCCCAATATTATCTAGTCATTAAAACGTCAAAGGACAATTATTTCATTTTAACTTGATAACTCAGGCTACTCCACATGCACAAGAGAAAGAGGTATTTCTTGTTAGGCCTAATTTTCTTCTTCCTTTACCTTTAAAAAAAATGATGTCAGTTCAAGGCTTCTTTGAAATGTGACCCTAAAACAAGCCATGCCTATCCTTTATTTATTCCAACAGGGGAGTGGGGTGGGAAGGAGGGGCAGGAAATTAAGCGCACTCTTAGTACATCCCTATTCAGGAAAGTTGTTATACACATGCTGAAGTCTCATTGATGTTAACAGCATTTCAACAAGTGCTTAAGAGCTGGATGGGATGCTTTCCAGAAGAAGTGCCTGTGTTGCTATTCTTTATTTCTCCAGACAATACACCTGGCATTAGTAGGTGCAATGTACATTTTCTATCAAGAACCTTCAGACTTGTCCTATTGCTGAACTGCAAAGTGAGTCGTTTGGTGTTCATTCTTCAGGTCATTCATTGCTTTTTCTTTCTGCTGATACTGCCATTAATGTGACAGCTAGTTTTGGTGTGTACCACAGGAACATTTGCCTTAAAGACTATCTCATTAAATACTATTTGAAGATATTCTCTGATAGTCAATCTTAAGGACCAACTGCAACATCCCATTAAATATCCCTGCCCCACTATTGGCCCCAATTTAGAGTCCTTGCTCAATGAATAAGAGCAACCTCAGTGTGTGTGAATCAGAAACAGAGCCCAGGGTCTACATGTAGATGTCCCATTCTTACCTCATTCTAATGTAGTATTTTTGTAATCAAACAAGCATTATTATGAGACTCAAATGGGGGAACTGAGCCAAACTGAATTTTTTTTAAAAAGAAAAATGTACTCGCTTATATAATTCCATCTAGTTCTATGTTATGTAAATTTCCCACAAAAAAACCTTAGACTTGAAAATTGGTTTTCTTTTACATGCAAAGTTTTTTAATTGTGTAATTTTATTTTTCTTGAACCTGGAGGTAAAATGAAAGTTCAATCTGGAGCACCAAACTTTTATTATAGTTTATATTCTAGCACAGAATAGTTTGGTGTAAGTTAACTTGTGATGTATGCAGTGGCACTACTGAATAAAACATAATGTTTTTTCAGGTAGCTCTGTTACATGTTACACTATTTTGTAAGGTTGGATCTTTTTGCAGCACATGTTCCCAGTTAGGCATATGGAGTGAAATCCACTGTGGTGGAATTTTGCCATTGACTTCAGAGGAGCCAGGATTTCACCCTTGAGCTATTAATATAGAACCTGTTGAAGATCGTTCATTGTAAGTGTACATGTAAATTAAATTAACCTAAGCAAAATTAATAAAAATACAGAGATAATGTGATTTGCTCTGGTACTCAGAAAATAACGATAGCTACAAATCATAGTAATTATTGAAAAAAAACCACAATGGATGAATTAAGTTGTGTTCCCTATGATATTATCAATAAGGCATATTTTGAATGTCCTTCGTGTGCTTTGAACACTGCATAATTACAAAGATGAGGATTTTCAAGCAACTCAGGATTGGCCTAAATTTGCTCCCTTTAAAAGTAATGGTGCAATTCACATTAATCTCAACAGGAGTAGAATTTGGCTAATGTCAAGTACTTCTGAAGAGTAGTTGTTTATAATATTTTATTACCACTAAACTGAGGGAGGCTTTTTAACAGCAAAGGGCATTCTAGTCAACTTGTTTGTGTACCTCTAGGGAAGGCTATTACTACAAGAAAAATGCTTATCAATGATAATTATACACTGCATTTAACTCTATGGCTGCTTGTACATGCCACAGGGGTTTAATCTGGTTTAGTTCCCCCTACATTGAAACGGTGGGTTTTTAAAAACACTGCTTCAATTTAGGGAGAATTAAATCCAGCTGAACGCCTGTGGTGTGTACACAAGGGTGGGGACCCGATCCTGACCTGCCTCTTTGGTGGCGGGGGTTGGGGCGAGCTGTTGGTGGGCTGAGTGGTTCCTGAGCTGTGTGGGGACCCCCAGGCAGTACCTACCCACTGACACCCAGCCTGGGCCATCCCAGGGGGTGCTGCAGCTGTGGAGGGAAGTATTGCCCCTTCCTCCCCCCCAGCCACGGATGGAAGCACCGGGCCCCTGCACAGCTCAGGCAAGCAGGCAGGCTCTGGGGAGGGGGAAAAAAATGGTCAGGCTAGCTGTTTTGTTTTTTTTTCTTTCTTCAATGGAACCTGCCTGCATGGACTGCTGCTGGGCCCTATAGGTCCTGAACTGCATGGACCCTGCCAAGCCCCGAGCATGTCAGCTGCCAGCACCCCGTGCATTGTTGCACTTTGTTAGGTAGCAAATTAAAACACCTCAGAGGTGTTTTATCTTGCTACGTACCAAAGTCATTTAAAGTGTAATATGCCCCTGAGCATGCACAAAGCAATGCCATTAAGGCAGAATATGCCACTAAACATGCAAACAGCAGCACCATTGAAGTGGTGCAAAAGGGCATTTAAACTGCTTTAAAGGCCAATTTTGTGGCGTGTACAGAGGCCCTATATTTACGAAGGAATATAATAAATTGTTTATAAAAGTCTCTGTCTGAATGCATAGGATGTTCAAACTGTAGACCTGATGCTGCATGTTTTTGACTGACTAAACTACTTTTCTTATTTATTACTTTCAACTTTTCCTAGCTTCACCACAGATTTTCCTTGATAACCTTGATAAATTGCTTGAGTTTTCTTTGTCATCTTGTTTTTATTTATGAAAAGATGAATATACTACATATCTCATGGGAATATTTGAGACTTAATACATTAATATTTGTAAAGTATTAAAATGGAGGATTCAACAGAAGTTTAGTTATTAATGTAGCTGCAATTCTACCAAAAGCAAACAATTACAGTCCAGAAAGAGGATAGCATACATATCAAAGCCACACTGGAAATTTGCATAAATATGATGTACATCTGGAGTAAAAAAAATTCATATGTTGTATTCCCTGAAGAAATATTTACTCAGCTGCACTAAGCGTATTGTTTTAGTAAATATCAAAAATTATAGGAGTTTAAGTCAGTAGACTGGGAGTAACTTAATCAACTCACTCTTGATTATATAGATTGGTGGCAGGAACCGAAATGATTAAATCTTACAGTCCTAACCAGAGGCAATAGACTAAAAAAATGTAGGGCCAGATTCTCAGGTTGCGTTAATTAACATGGAATAGTTGAAATCACTGTAGCCGTTTTGATAAACACCAACTGTGGGTCTTTCCCAAAGTGTTTCGCTTTGGATCAGACGTATGGAACCCTTCTGCTGGGCACCAGTTGGCAGCAATAAGGGCCAGGTTCAAATTTTAGGGGACCCAATAAGTTCATTTTGGCTCGAGCCCCCATCCAGAAATCTGGAATCAATGACTTTGGTTGGAGTGTCCTGCATAAACAAAACCTGCTCTTTACAAGCAGCGTGAACATGGACAGATTTATAACAGAAAACAAAGGAAAACACCAAATGCAATTTAAAACACTACCAACTACAAAGTACAATCTCTAATTTGCACCCCTTCTTGGGAGACTACACCCATGCCCAGGTAGTTTGAGATATGAGGGCTCATCCAAGGTTTAGTTCTGTGGCTTGCATCCTTACACCTGCTACTCAACAAGAGAGTCCTATTAGCTGCTCCTTGGGTTTTGCTGCAACTTGGGGAGCTCCTAGTGAGCTTGGGTCTTTCTGCAGTGCAAGGGGCCCCTCGTTTCTCCCTGGGAAGCTGTAGAGCAGTGAGCTGTAGAGCACCACTTCCACGTGGTGGCTTTGGGGGGTGGCTGAACCCCAAAATTCCTAGTCCCAAACCCCACAGCTCCAGCTAAGGCAAACACTGCAAAAGAACTGGAGAAGAGGAGCCAGGCCAGGCCTCTCCTGGTTCCTGGGCCTGAACTGCAGATAGACTCAGTTACCCATCTAGGCTAAGACACAAGAACTGCCACAGCCCCAACAAGGACCAGGCTCCAAATCCTGACCTACACTTTACCAGGCTTTAATCCTGGTGGTTTGCTCCAGGGATTAATATTAGTATTATCCTACCCAAAACCCAGGAAAGCAAAGAGGGGGCAAAAAAAAGGAAGAAGAGAGGACTCCCAGATTCAGAGCTTGTCCCACTCCCCGGTACCTGAGAGTTCCCTTGCACATTTGTTTTTCTGGCTGGGTCCCTCCTACCCCCCACCCCCCTTCCAGCTTCCTCTTCCTATGTACTTTGGGTGACATTGCCCCAAATATCCAATCAGGGGTTGACAGGCTGCTAGTTTTTTTTTTCTCTTAAGCAATTAATTTGAAACCAGAACACTGCCCAGTTAGCCAATTATTCTAGGGAGCTGCTTTCCCCCTGTTTATGTGACAAAAAGCCAGGTTTAGACAAAAGGTCTAAACAAAGCAGCTTTCCTGCCTACATGCTGGCATATTTCTTTTCAGATTAAGAAACAGACAAAACACAGCAGAGAAAATCCATATTAAATCTGGTCATATTCAAATAAATATTTTACAGCAACATAAAACTAGAACACTTTATAGTACAGTACAACGCTTATACATTTTGTGTGTGTTACACATAGTTGGGTTTCCCAAAGACAAGGGCTGAGTGAAGTTCTTAGAGTGACAAATTGATTTATCTCTTTTCTGGAAAAGGCTAATTTCCAAGAAATTAGCTGCATAGGAGATACTGTCCTGAGAGAAAACCTATGGGCCATGCCCACACAAGCGTGGACATTTGGTTCCCCGGGGACAACTAGCAGCAGGACACTTGTGTCACTGCTAGTTGTCCCCGGGGAATGCCTGTGTCACATGCCCTCTGGAGCACAGCAGATTACCCAGGGTGGGCTGGGGCTGGGGCTGGCACTGGGCTGCCCCAGCAGCCTTACCTGGGGTCCTGGGGTCTCCTGGGGCTGCAGCAGCATTGCAGCTGACCCTGCATGTGCCACTCCACTTTTTTCGTGTGTGGGTTTTTTTGACCCCTGGATATGCAGGAGTCAACGCCCCCTCCCACTCCCCTTCCCCCTACACACAGTGCTCCTTTGCAGCACGGAGAACAGCTTAAGGTGTGGTATGTGGCACCACAGACGTGTCTGTGGCGTCACATACTGCATGGCTGTGCTTGTCTGGAAATGGCCATGATGGTGAAATACTGTCTCTATGTGCCTATTGATTTCCTTCTCTCTCAATATTTTATCAGATCTAAACTAAGGGTTTTCATGAGGTCATATTCTGCTCAACTGTGACTTAATACACTAAGTGACAAGATGATCAACGCCCATCAACCCTGCACAGCCTACCTGAGGCTGTGTTAGTCTTTGATGTGCCGACATCTTGACTGAACAAAAGAGGCCAGAGCATAGTTTCATAGTTTGTAGGTTCGGAAGGGACCTGAGGAGATCATCTAGTCCAACTCCCTGCTGTGGCAGGAAAGAGTACTGGGGTCAAACAACCCTGGCCAGATGTTCGTCCAGCCTCCTTTTAAAGACTCCCAGGGTAGGAGCCAGCACCGCTTCTTTTAGAAGTTGGTTCCAGGTCCTAGCCGCCCTGACAGTGAAGTAGCGCTTCCTGATGTCTAGCCTGAAACTACCCTCCACTAGCTTGTGTCCATTGTTTCTTGTAACTCCCAGGATTGCT
>NW_005843005.1:310422-311033 GCF_000455745.1 Alligator sinensis
GAACCCATGCTGGTTGCCCCTGAGCATAACCTCCCCTGCTGGCCCTTCCTGGACATGTGCCAGGATAATTCTTTCGAAAAGCTTCCCCAGGACCGAGGTAAGACTCATGGGCCTATAGTTTCCTGGGTCCTCCTTCCTCCCTTTTTTGAAGATGGGGACCACATTGGCCCTTTTCCAGTCCTCCGGCACATTGCCCGAGCGCCATGAATGCTCGTAGAGCTGTGCCAGAGGTCCTGCAATGACCCCTGCTAGTTCCTTCAGCACTCTGGGGTGGAGATCATCAGGACCTGTGGATTTAAATACATCTACTCCCTCCAGAAGTTCCCTGACAAGGTCCTCATTAATCCTAGGCCTGGGTGTGCCACCCACAGGGCCCTCGGGGGGGCCAGTGGGGGAGATATCCGGGTCCCTCCTCAGAAATATGGAGGCAAAGAAATTGTTGAATATGTCAGCTTTACTGTCAGGTGAGATGACCAGATTTCCTAGCGTGTCCTGCAGAGGCCCCAAGTTACTTGGCACCTTCTTTTGCCCCCCTATGTATTTGAAAAAAGGACTTCTTGTTGTTCTTGATCTGGGTCGCTAGTCCCAGCTCCATTTCCGCCTTGGCCTTC
>NW_005843005.1:311255-315214 GCF_000455745.1 Alligator sinensis
TTACTTCCCTTTGAGCAAAAAGAGGGGAAAACTTGGTATGTGGATGAAGAATTTTTATCACTTGTACTTTATTTTAAATTATTCAGATTAGCAGCATCTTTTAAAATCATGTTGGTTCAGGTATTGTTGATGTAGGTAACAGGAGCAATGCTAGATTTAACTAAATTGTGAAACATCAAAATGTTTTGACTACTGTATGTCTACTGTATATAGAAGTTGAATGAAATATGTTTGTTTCTCCCACAGAACACATGTAGTCACAACACTCCTCTAGTCCTATATGCAGTCCTATTTAGGGTGAAGTTACACATTACATTTAGACCATTCTAAGTAGAAGAGTTATGTTGTAGCCATGACAAGGCAGAGAGCAAATGCATACCACAAATTAAAAAAAAAGGGAAGTGGACCAAAAGAAAGCCAGCACAGCACGGTTTAATGGCAGAGTTTCAGAGGCAATAAGAAGAAAAAGGCCTTTTTTCAAAAAGTGGAAATCAAAACAATGAGGAAAATGAAAAAGGATATAAACTTTGGTAAATCAAATGTAAACCTGTAATAAGACAGAATTTGAGGACAAGCTTGCTAGAGATGCAAAAGGTAACAATAACAATTCTCTAATTACATTAGAAACTGAAGACCTGCCAGAGAGTCATTTGGGCCTTTGGATAATCAGGGTGTAAAAGGGGAATTAAAGGATGACAGGACCACTGCCAAAAAATTCTTTGAATCTTAAATGGATTCTTTGCATCTGTCTTCACTGTGGAAGATGTTAGGGAAATTCCCTCACCAGATCCACTCCTCTCTAGGGACAAGTCAGTGGAGCTGATACAAACTGAGGTTTAGCAAATGAGGTTGTAGAGGAAATTGATCAAGTATCAAATCACTTGGACCTGATAGCATTTACCCTAGGGTTCTGATCAGATCAGAGATTGTTGAACTCCTAACTGTAGTAAGCAAATATCATAAAACAGCCTTGGTACCAAAGGAGGATTGCCAATGTGACTAGAATATTTGTTTAAAAAGGCAGAGGGGACCCAAGAAACTACAGGCTGGTGATTCTAACTGCTGTTCCTGGAAAACTGGTAGAAACAATAATAATAAAAAAAGAATTATTCAGCATATGGATGAATATGACTTGCTAGGAAGGAATCGATATGGATTTGTCAAAGAGAAATCATGCCTCACCATCCTACTAGAGCTCTTTGAGGGTGTCAATAAGTAGGGGTGATCCAATTGACATATTATTTCTGATCATTGAAAAAGCCAAGAATGAGTATAAATGGTCAATTTTCAAGCTGGAAAGAAAAAAACAGCAGGGACCCCAGGGATCTATCTAATATATACATAAATTACTTGGAAAAAGGGGTGAATAGTGAGGTGGCAAATTTGCAGATGACACAAAATTATTCAAAGTGGTAAAGACCAAGGCAGTGCCAGATCTTTCTGTAGTTTCTGTAGTTCCTCACAGTCTACTTTGGCCTTTACTCATTTGAATAATTTTGTGTCATCTGCAAATTTGGGTAAATAAATGGCAGATGAAATTCAATGTAGGGATTTATTATTTACTATCGCTCACAATACAAGAACTAGGGGTTACAACATGAAACTAGCAGGTAGTTAGTTTAAAACTAACAAAGGAAGTTCTTTTTTACACAGCGTGTAATTAAAGTATGGAACTCATTGCCACCAGATTGTGGAAACTGGCCATTTAGCCAGGTTCAAAAAGGGATCAGACAAACTGTTGGAGGAAAAGGGCATGAGTAGCTGCTATTGAGCATGGGAGTTAGGAATATAGCCTCTGAATGAGAATCTCCTAGAACTTAACTCCTGGAAGCTGCAAGTGAGAGAGGAACAGTGGAAGAAATCCTGGTCATATCCAGTTCACTCTCCCTTTCAGTATTCCTTTTCTGCCAGTGTGTGACACAGTATGGGTGACTGGTACCTCTTGAGTTGTGGGGGGCACTTGCCCCCCCAGTGGCCAGTCATTGACCAGGGAGGTCCCCCCATGGCCAATCCCGCCGACTGAGGGAAGGGGTCCCCCATAGCTGATCCCGCTGACCCGCAAGTGGCAACCGTGCGCTGCTGGCACTTCTGGGATAGTACTGGCACTTCCGGGTGCTCTCAGGGGGGACACCACTGCTCTTGCCTGCCCCCCTTGCCCAGGAACACTGTCTGACAGGGGGTGCATCAGTGCTCTCAGGGGGTGCACATGCACCTCTGTGCACCCCCTACACATCACCATTGTTACACAGGATACTAGGCAAGATAGACTCAGTAAATGGCAATTCTTATGCTCCAGAAATTGTGAGGCAAGAATTTCTTGGGGTTACTTGCACAGGCGTAAGAAAAAGTGATCACTGGCTGTGTCTGCGTGAGACACTTACTGCACAGTAGCTTGTTACTACTGTGCAGTAGCTTCTTAGTACTGCACAGTAGTGTCATGGGGCACAATCCATGATGCGATGCTACTGTGCAGTAGTAACGAGCCACTGCACAGTAGTAATGAGCTACTGTGTAGTCAGTGTCAGCACAAAGCCATGTGGGGAGGCTGCTGCACAGTAATGCCAGTAACTGCACAGTCATTTAGTACTTGGGCATGCAAGTACTAAATGACTGTGCAGTAACAACTGCACAGTCAGCATCTCTTGTAGATGCAGCCACTGTTTAATCTGGCTTCTTTTTTTAGGTTGTGGATTTTACAATGTAAGCAGCAGATCAGATTTCAATATATTCCGTGTTACAGTAGTTGAAGAGTGATGTTGTAGACATGATGGTCCAGAAATTATGCCAGAGGCAAGAGTTTCTTAGGGTGAATACAAAGGGGATTTAAAACATGAGCATCTGGATGTTAAAGCTTGTTAACTTGTTCTAAGTGCCCTCTGAGCATCTCACTGTTACACCACTTTCGGTGAGGGTTAACTCTGGGTCAGGCTACCTAGCTTATGTTAGGGTAATGTCAGTCTGCTCCATGAAATATAATGAGCAATTTGCAGCCCTCCAGGCTCCCAAGCATCACTGCTCCTAGTTCTTCCTCCCCAGAACAGAGATAGAGTCCAGGGATACCTATATATGTGCTGAGGGATAGTGGGAGGAGTGTTTTAATTAGAGCCGTTCCTGCACAGTTGCTCTATTTAAAATGGCTATCACATGTATTAAGCCCCCGTGCATTTTAAGAAGGCCACGGGATGCTTTATCTAAAGCTCATTTGATGAGATTTAGATAAAACCCCTCTGGGCCTATTTTAAAATGTGCTGGGACTTAATACACATGACACTGAGGCAACACTGGAGCATTCTAATTAAAACTCAATCAAGCATGTGTATAGGCCACCCAGGTGTCAATGTCCCTGCTTGCCAGCCCTCTAGTGGCAAGTCAATGATGTGTAGGTTAGAAACAGTATTAACTCTTAACATGTGACTGCTCACAATGGGCACGTCCACACATGAAAGCACGTGCGCTTGCAGCAGCTCAAATAGAAGCAGTGCAAATTTGAGCCGGGGTTTTTTGCCTCAGCACATGTGCTCAGACATGCACTTTGTTGTGGAGCAAATTCTGCCACTTGGGGCAAAATAACCTTGCCTGGCTCCTCCCGGATCTTCAGCCAGGGGGATCTAGAGCCTGGGGGAGCCCGGAGCCAGCACCTGTGCTGTCCCCAGCAGTATAAAAAGCTGCCCTGTCCTGGCCTCCGCAGTATAAAAAGCCACCCTGGCAAGTAGCTCAGGGCTACTAGCTCTCAGGAGCTTAGCCAACTGGTACCTGGGGACACTACTCCTTGTGCAAGCTGGACTGCTGAAGCAGCCCTGAGAGTTCCCTGCACCCTCTACCCACTGCAGCAGTCTGGCAGTGCGGGCTGCTGCCTGGCTGTGACCTGCTCTGCACCTGCCAGACTCTGATGGGGACTGCAGAGCCAGTAGAGGCATCTGCCCCTCTGGGCCAGCTGCCTGTGGACTGCGGGTGGCGGG
>NW_005843005.1:315642-315978 GCF_000455745.1 Alligator sinensis
AAGCGCTACAGCCCCCCAACAGGAGGTTCAGCCCCCACACAAGGGCTACAACCCCCCAGCAGGGGGTTCGTCCCCCACACAAAGGGGATTCAGCCCCCCAAAATGGGGTTTAGCCCTCCAAAAGGGGGTTTGGCACCCTCACAAGGGGTGTGGCCCCGCAATAGGTGGTTCATCCCCCACACAAGGGGTTTGGCCCCCCCAATGGTGGCCAAATGGCCCCCGCAGGGGCTACCACCCCCCCTGCAAGGCCCTCATGCCCCACACCAGCCCCCTGATTGCTGCCCCACCTGGCCACATCCCCCACAAGCTGCTGCAGCCCCCACAATGGCTCCCCTC
>NW_005843005.1:316501-368218 GCF_000455745.1 Alligator sinensis
CCAGCCCCCCCGACCCCTTACTCACCAGCACAGGCCCTGGTGCTGAAACACGTGGCACAGGGACCGTGCCCTGACCTGCTTTTTTATACTTCACTTTTTTTAGACCCCTGGATATCCAGGGGTCTAATTTTCTCCCCGCGCTGCAAACCTGCATTTTTTTGTTCCCACACATGCCTGTTGCCCCACCTGAAAGGGGTTTGAGGTGGGGCAAGAGGCATGTGTGCGCTCATGAGGCCCTGGTGCTGAAACACGTGGCACAGGGACCGTGCCCTGACCTGCTTTTTTATACTTCACTTTTTTTAGACCCCTGGATATCCAGGGGTCTAATTTTCTCCCCGCGCTGCAAACCTGCATTTTTTTGTTCCCACACATGCCTGTTGCCCCACCTGAAAGGGGTTTGAGGTGGGGCAAGAGGCATGTGTGCGCTCATGTGGACGCGCCCAGTGTGTTTAAAATTTACCACCACTTAACATTCTACAGTTTTAGTATGGTTTAGGTGGAATATATAACTTCACTCTTAGATTTATTTTACTGTACTTTGCTTCACTTATTTATGTGCTGAACAGTGATAATAATCCTTGCCTTTGAGGCTTAATTCAATAATCCTAGTGTGGTATTTCTGTACTATAAGCACCACTGAAATGCCTGTAAATAAACTGATTTTTCCCAATTGAAGGTCTAATTTCAGTACCTTTGTGTAACCAAATGTAATTATGGGAATAAAATTGTAGATCAGGTCTAATTTGCTTCTAAACTGGGTACACATATATCCTATACAAGTAGTCTACTATCTCTGCTACAGTTGTGGTCAGGAACAATTCTTTTGCCTTGGAAAATATCTGTGGAAGCTCAGCTTCATGCTATGGAGGAAATCATGCCAACACTAATATCTGTGACTTCCTGAGGTGTGCTTTTTTGAATAGTGGATGATTGCATTTCTATATTGGGTGTGTGTCAGATGTTCTCATTTCTTAGATGGGATCCTCCTCCTTATATACTCTTACATTTATAGTTTATCTTATTTAGAATTCCTCACTGAAGAAGTCCATCATGAAATCTCCATTTTATTTTTGTGTTCTTTCTTCAGAAGTATTAGTGGGATATTTTTACTTTGTCTTAAATCTAAAATCAGAGTGAGGTACTGACCATATCACCTCTTTCTTGTGCTGAGGTTAAAGAAACAATGGGGCCCTTCCTCCACTACCCCAATAGGCCTTAATGGCCTAAAAATGGGACACCTTTATGTTATATCTAAAATGTACCAATTCTGGTATTCCTAACTGACACTACATATTTTTCGATCCCCTGAAAATTACTTTGTTGTGAACAGAATCTTGAAATTGTAGAAACATTTTATGAGTAGTTAATATCAATAAAGAACTTTACATCTTAGGACATTAACCAAATAACCATGGCCATACCCTTATGAGATATGAAGTATTATTATCACAGCTTGAAAACAAGGAAACTGATGCATGTCAGTGAACTGACTTTCCTCAGCATATGATGTAGTGACAGAATTAGGATGACAATTCAGAACATTCATGACTCCCAGCTGTAAGCTCACTACACTAGTTAAAACTCCGTCACTCTTACGTATAAAAATTTACTCCTTGGTTCTTGATTTTACTTTATTTTTTTCAATACTAAATGCCAGTTGGTGTACCTTGTGGAGGGAGTATAGTCATCTTTCAGAATTGCTTCGGCATTGATCACCATTTGTTTATTCCATTCAACTTTGGATAATTTGATGTGGCGCACAGATAATATTCATCTTACTTTCAGCAGCTCTCTTGAAGTCCCTTCCATCAGTGTCAGAGAGGAGAATGGTTTAGCATACTGTGGGCATGTCTACATGAGATGCCCACTGCACAGTTATTACTGCGCAGTCATTTAGTACTTGCAGACCCAAGTACTAAGTGACTGAGCAGTAACTGGTGTTACTGCACGGTAGCATCCCAGAATGGTTGCCTGGTGATGCATGCTACACCGTAGCTCATTAGTACTGCATAGTAGCTTGTTTTCACTGCACAGTAGCATTGTGTCATGATTTGTGCCCGGCTTCTGTGCTACTGCGCAGTAATAACAAGCTACTTCAGAGTAGTAATGAGATACTGTGCAGTAAGCATCTTGTCTAGATGCACCCTGTGTGTCCTAGATCTGTACAACTCTCACTTAACTGCACATCCACGAGTAAAAGGTTAATAATCCACTTAACTCCTTTGTTTTTTTAAAGTGTTGGGTTAGATAGCAAACAAGATAAACTAACTCTATGTACTTTCCTCCTATAGGTGGTAACTTCTCAGAATAATTAATGGTTCTGTTTCCCCAGTGTCATTTTGTTCACAGGGCTAATTGGAGTTGGTGGTGAGGGGGATATATATGGGTTCACCTGTGGGAAGATCAATGGATTGATTGATTGTAAATTGTCAGCAACAGTTCAGTCTTTTGCACTACTTAGCAGATAACACTTACATTAAGCGGTACCTGGGTGAACAATAAAGGCTCATGTAGGTTAGATAGTACAGCATCTCTTTAAAAGGATGGCCTTTAGCCATTTTAAATCAGATGCAGCCTCCCATTTGCAGGTGGTAATGTTATGCTTTTCTCAAAAAGATATAGAATGTAGCATAACAGAAACCAAAATAATACTCTGCCTTATGTTGTCATAGCATTGGTCTTGGTCAATTGGCAGGTCTAGACAATAGAATCCTGATGCAATACAGCACTTTATTTGTATTCCAGAGGGCTCTTCCCAATCCTAGTTATGCTGTGGTAACGTGTGTCAGAGCAAATCAAAAGGTTTGTTCATGTACAGGTAAAGCATTCCTTTTCTGTGGTAACAATACAGTTTTTGAGTGTAGATTGAAGTAGCTAAATGATAATCTAATGAATGGAAAACATGATGAAAATGATGTACATGGGGAGGATTCTGGCTCTGTATGCCTTTTTTCTGCTGCATAGGAACTTCAGTGGGGGAACTTCTGCTGCATAGGAGCTTCAGCCATGACACCCTGAAATAGAAAGGAGTAGCTATAACATTGGATATTTTGACTGTCCTATGCTACAAAATAGACCACTGTAAAAGAGTTGCTGTAATTGTTCCTAGGACTATTGTAATTTATGCAAGTGTCCAAACCAGCCAATGGCAAGGTCAGAATCCTCACGGATGACAGGTGACTTAGAGTCACTACTCTTGCCTCTCTCTTTCTGACCTAGACCTTCTGTAGTGGAACTGTCCATAAGGATGGCAGAGAAACTAACTTTTGTATCTGTTGTGTGTATGTGTATATACAAGAATTTGTGTACATGCATATATATTTAGAGTTGTGTGAATGTATGAAGATGGGACTGTGCACACCTCCCTGTACATGTCCTCTGTGGATCACCTTCCTTTTTCTAGTTTCTCCTTTTTAAGTCTTATTTCAATACTTTCCGTCGTGAACCCAAGGTTTTGGTCACTCTCTAGTCAGCACACTTCCTGCAGCTGAGCATTCTAAAGCATACCTCTCTCTGTATGCATTGTCATCACCGTTTTCTGAAATAAAATATTCTTACCTTATCTTAATGCCTTCATTTCCCTTACCCTCATCTTTCTCTCCAACTCTTTTGTCAGCTGCACGAGTGGAAGATTTTGCTGTTTGAATAAAATAATTCAACCTTCCTGTCATTGTGTTTCTGCATCTTCATTCCTGATTACACCCAGGCATTGCAGCTGGATATCCATATTCATGTTGCCTTTGCAAAGAAAAAAATTGTCCATCTGCATAGGCTTAGAACCACTTTCCCACCTGAACACAGGAGGCTTTGCCCCATCCATCAAGTTAAGGATATACTCCTGAAACCTGGATTACATAAATGGAACATGCAACAGTTTTGTTCTGGGTATATCATTTTAACATTCTTATGTGACTGCCATGAAAAAGGCAAGGCCAACAACATCAGCTTGGATCAGAGAAAAGTTATTAAAAATAAGCAACCAAACATAACCTATAATTCTAAGGAAATGGAGATTCAAAGATATGAGGCAAAATGTATGAGTACATAATGGACAGAAAAAACAAAATATTGGGAACAACATTCCATAATGCTAACAAACTTTAATTAACATTACAAGGAATGTATCACCCTGATAAGCTGTTCAGAACACCAAATAAATAACAAGGTGTCTGTAATGAGAATGGTGTTTTAAATTAACTGAGCTATATTAACTCCTAGTAGAGGTAGTCATTTTGCCAGAAATAGCACTACGGGTGAAATGTACTTACCTTTAGAGAGCCTGTACAAAGTCATCCATGGCTCAAAAGACATAGGTCAATCAGCTGCACTTCTTCACAAACTCAGTTAGGTATGAAAGCAGGGTCTATTGTAGACCCAATGGCCGTGTCCGCACATGGTGTGGGAGTTTGGTTTCCTGAGGACAACTAGCAGTGGCAGGTTACCCTGAGGGCAGTAAGGGAGGCTGGGGCCAGCACTGTTGGCCCAGGCAGCCTTACCTGGGGTCCTGGAGCCTCCTGGGGCTGCAGCAGCAGCAATTCTGCTATGCAGAGCCTGGCAGGCAGCCGCAGCGTGGCTCCATTTGGCCCAGCTCCACTTTTGAGAAGTGCACACTGCCTGTGTGTGTGCTGCTCCGCCTTTTTTCTCCATGGGTTTTTTTTGACCCCTGGATAACCAGAGCTCAGAAAACTCCTCCGCGCTGCTCCTTTGCAATGCAGAGAACAACTGAATGTGCAGTATATGAAGCCACACCGCATACCACACGGTGCTCATCAGGACACTGCCAAAGGATATATCTAGATGAGTGCACACATGTGTTTCCCCAGGGTCAAATAGCAGTGGCACGTAGTTGTCTTGGGGTCCGGGGCTGCAGCAGTGATGATCCAGGTACACAGAGCCTGGCTAGCAGCTGGACCATGGCTGTGGCCAGCCATGCTCCAGTTTCGGGCAATGCACGCTGCAGCTACATCATAGTTTCATAGTTGGTAGGGTCAGAAGGGACCTGAGCAGATCATCAAGTCTGACCCCCTGCCATGGCAGGAAAGAGTACTGGGGTCAAACGACCCCAGCAAGCATGCGCTGCCCCGCTTTTTTTTGGACCATTTTTTTTAGATTTTCATGTTTTCTAATTTTGGCTCTGTACTGCAAATACACACTGCAAATATGCAACACGAGGAATCTTTTCACATGCACTGTGTGCATGTTGCAACATCTCAAAAGCCTTTTCAAAGAAAAAAATTGTCCATCTGCCTTTGAGAGAGCCTTTGAGGTACCACGAAGTGCACTCATCTGGAAGTGCCCAAAGAGGCTACTTCAAGGCTAGGGCCAGACAGTCAAAAAAGCCTGAGCTTGAATTGATTTAGTCTTTGTAGGTTAGTCTAACCTGGCTAGGCTAAATCAGTTTTGTAACTAGACAGACATCCCAGAAATGCAGGCACATGCCTGCAGTGCCTCAAGCTAGAAGCATTTCTAAACTGGTTTATGTGCACTGAACATCTGTTCTGTTACAGGTTTAAACCAGTTTCTGATCACTTAAACAGGTTTGTGTGTAAGGTCTGTCCCTAGCCCAAAAGGCAGGGTTGTAAGCAGCTTAGAGGCCAGACCTGTGCCTAGCGAACAAAACAGCACCAACATTGTAGCCGATCAGGTGAGATCAGGGACTGCAGGGGGCAGGGGTGTTGGTCCAGAGGCCAGAAAAGAAGATGGCAGAAAGTCTGCCCGTACAAACAAGTTAGTTGGAATTCATATTGCAAACCCTGGTTGCTCTATTTGTTTAGGTGTGGTGCACAGAGTTGCCGTATAGAGACTATGGGCAACATTTTCAAGTGCTTCTGGTCGACATAGAAATCTAATCCTATTGAAGGTCAGTGGGATACGGATTCAGGCACTTAAATTTTTATTCTATAACTTTATCTCAAGATCAGAACAACTAAATTGGATATGCTATCTTCAGTAAAATGACAACGGATTATTAACCATTTATGCCTCAGGGCATCATCTGGTGTGGTCAGAAAGAATTTCCTTTCTTTTTCCATATTGGGGGTCACAGTCTGGTTTGGGGTACACTAGCTGTCCTGGCTTTGGTACATAAATTGGGGTGGCTGGCAGCAACATTTTGTCTGACTTCTTTTTTGAAGCATCTGGGCCAGACCACTGCCAGAGACAGTACACTGGACTAACCGGGCTTTTCCTCTATTGCAGTTCCTATATTCCAAACCTAAAATGAATATAATGTACTTGGGAGTAACGCCAGGGTGCAGTAGCTCTGTATTTTTTAAAGAGAATATTATTAAATGCAAAAATGCTTCAGATATCACTCATTCAAATATGACCAATTACTCAACCCAATATTTGGACAGTTTGCTCTGTATTTGTTGCTATTTGCGAAACATCACCACATCAGACTTTCAAAGCTATTCATAGAGACAAATTCCTTAACTCTATTTTTTGGTTTATAGCACTTTTATTTTATTTTCTATTGTAGTACCTACATTTTTA
This sequence comes from Alligator sinensis, assembly GCF_000455745.1. NCBI lineage: Eukaryota > Metazoa > Chordata > Crocodylia > Alligatoridae > Alligator > Alligator sinensis. The sequence goes on from NW_005843005.1 coordinate 322,997, forward strand.
AGCACTACCAATATTTTAAGCCTTACTCACCAACCACTTTTCATCCAACACCCATTCTCACACAAAACCATCACAGCTGCAGAGGTAGGGGAGACTTGTCTGGGACAGTAAAGTAAAGGGTACCTTGGGCCTTCTTTCTTTTTCTCCAGTTCCCTCATAGTTATTCAGGCTCCTTGTGAGCTTTGAGAAATGATGGAAAGGTGACTTCTTGGCTAGTATTTCTTACTAAATAGGGAAGGCATATAAGTCTTTTCCCTTACCCAGGGTGTGGGTAGGAGCTGCTTCTTCCTGTATCCCCTTGAGACTGGAGTAGGATTGGATTTTCAGGCCTTTCTATGGGTATTGTTCTGGGGCGGGGGAAACCCACTTTTGGGGTTGGGAAAGAATTTTTCTCTTATTATCAGGGTGGTTTGGGAGGTCTAGGATTTTTTGCCTTCCTCTCAGCAAATGAGGGGGCGGGGGGAGAGCTAGTGGATAGTTTTAAATTGCAATTTGTTAATGTTGTTGTAATTTGACAGGTTGGCAAGCCCTGCTCCCTGAGCATTGGAAGTGGAGTTAGGAGAGGGCATAGGGAGGGAATAGACATGGGACTCCTAATGTCTGATACAGAAAGGGCCAACCCTTTTTCATATACTGTAAAACCTTGTACAAAAGGCTAGTAAAATCCCATAAATTGCAGTAGGACCAGGTTATTAACTCGGAGAAGGTTAGACCTGAGCACGGGTGTTGTGAATTGCATATGGGAGGTTACTCTGTCCAGGACCAGTAATTAGTAATAGTTTCTCAAATGTTTTCATACCATATTTCTTCAATTATAAGACCCAATTTTTGAAAATGAAATTTCATTGAAAAGTGCCCTTTATCATAAATTTGAGTTTAAAAAAAAAAAGAAAAAGCTTTTTGTGAACCATAGAGGCCACATCCTTACAAACATGTCTTTATTTGATGGGTTTTTTCTTGTTCTTTAAACTGAGCATCAGAAAATGTGGGTGCACTTAAATCCAACAGGATCTTGTCTTTGAAGGAAAATGGTAACACATTCGCTGAGGCATATTCCTGGTGTGCCAAGCTGCTTTTTGTGGTGGGTGGAACAATGTCCTGTCCTGTGTGTTTCCACATCATGTTAGAGTGTATGACACAAAAGAGTCACACATTAAGTGAGTGATCTCTTTTTCTTGGCCAATTACAAGAGGACAATGTCCCTTTGGGTTGACAGGACTCAGTGTCCATTCAGTGTCCTGTATTTGTTGTGGATTTCAATTGGACACCTGGTCTTTTGGGCCAGAACTTATGCCTGAGAGGAATAGGACATTTTGGGTTTTCTTTTTATATACCCCCAGTGTACAGGTAAGTACCATGGGCATGGCTTAGCATTTCTGACTTTCTCCCTTGAATTGGTCCTTTGTATAGAAATTGTTTCATACCGAGTAATTTTATCTCTAAAACCTCTTTATTTTTTATGGTCTGAGTTGCCTAAGCTCCTAAATAGAAGCTGTAGCTTCAAAGAAACCTTCTGAATTTGACTACCTCAAATATTGTAGTACTCCTTTGGTCACGCCCTCTCCCATTTTAACCCATCTTCCTAACCAGCATATCTTCTGTATGGGGTATAGTTGTATCTGGATAGTTGGAAGAGGAAACAGGTCCAGATTTTTTGTACTGTCAGAATGGAAAACCCAAATGGCTGGACAAGATCCAAGAGCCAGATTCAAGCCAAAAAACAGGGTCCAATGAGGTTCCATCTAAGTGGGAAACATGATACTGTGGTCTTTAGTCAGACAGCATGCTCCTATCTGTGCTGGCTTTACAAAGGTCTGTGCAGGAGGGGGCCCTGGGCTCGTTTAACTACTTCCGAGTTGGGACCAGTGGCTGAATCCTCCCCAGCTGGGACCAGGGTCCTTTCATACTCCCCAACTCCAAATAGACTTTCTGCTCTTCGTGCGCCTCTGACCTATACTAGAACATCTAAACCTGGTACAAATTAAGCTTGGATTGCATCTCATACTCCCCCTTTACTGTCTTATTTCTTTGTTTTGTTATCTTCTACATCTGTATTTCCCTCTTGTTTCCTGCCCCCTTGGATCTTTTTTTTTTATTTCTCTCTTGCCCCTCCAACTCTCATGTGTTGCCACAGTCCTTAAATTTTCACAGTGCATTTCAGTGCAACTTTGTCTTTGTCCTCAACACTTCTGCGCTGAAGAGAAGGCCCATAACTCTGGCAGCCATCATATTTGTGCAAGCCTTCTCTGTATTATAGCCATCTTGCAGAGGGAGAGAAGAGGCTCAGTCAGTGCAGCGATGCAAGTCATCTTCCATGTAGACCAGGTGCAGTGTGTTACAGGCATTAAGCAAAAAGAGCAGAGAGAGAACATTTCTGCTTCTCTGCAGCCTGGTGTGGAAGAATCTTTAGTCTTTTCTTCCCAGGGATCTTCCAGCTTTCAGTCATATTACTCAGACTGACCACTGAGAAAATGATTTTGTCTCTATTTAGGAACCGACAATACGTTACATGCAAACTGACAGCTTTTTTTCAGCATATTTCTATTCCAGTCTGCCTGCCTGAGCTGCAACAGACTATATTTGTTACTATACTTGGTTTTTAATGAGGAGCTTTCTCTCTTCCAGTTGGATGATATCATTTCAGGGATACTACGAGTATTTATAAGCCCTGTGTGTGTACTATTACTATTTATGTGTTTGCATATAAGTTAATTAAACATAACTTTCCTTAATGTTTCTATTGAAGATGAAGGAACCAATTTTTTTTCCTGTTCGCATTAATTTTTACACCTGCAAGCAAAATGCTGAATCAGAATCTGTTGCAGTAATAATAGTTTATAGCAGTGAAGCAATAACATCCCAGATAAATATAGTCTCAACTGCCTCATAAATCTGCTAAATTTTCGAATGGTTCCTTCGGTGTTTTATTTAGTAACAACATGATTAAAGAGTTTATAGAATATTAATAATGCTTAACAAATGTGCTGTGTTAAAAAGCTCAAACTACACATCTTGAAAACTAGACTGTGATCTTGGCTGCATTTGAGTATAACAAATACTTTCCTCTGAAGCAAAAGAAAATTCTCATGATAAATATTCAAGAACAATAAATGTATGTTAATAAACACGATACATACACATGGCCCTGATTATGTTCAATACTGTGTGCGGGGAACTAAATCACATGGATGCCCACTGTGTGTGTGGACAAGATCTTCAAATTGATATAGCTGAGGAAAAATCAGTGCTGCCATGTTAGTTTACACCAAATGACAATCTGGCTGTATCTTTATACTTACACCCGTGCACATGCAACTCCAGAATGTTTATCTACATAAAAAAATGTTTATAGAGTATATTAGGAACATTAATTGTTTTTTCCCTAAAATAATACTTTTGATGTGGTTGTGGTTGTGGTTCCCAGTTTGACAGTGATGTTTAAAGGTACAGCACTGGTTCTTTTTAAAAATGGACCCTGTCTTTTCTGAACCTATCTACATTTTTTTTCCTTAAAAAAAATCAGAAAACTTTTAACATTCCTCTGATTTGGAGGAGCTTTAGTGATGTTGTTTTCACTTTTAACAATAAGAAAAATTAGAATTCTTTGAAATCCAGGGAGAAAGTTGGTTGCAAACAGTGAGCTTTCTGACCTGCTCCAGTTCAGGTAAAATGATCAGCTTTTGCAAATGGCTTCTACAGACTCTTGTCCACTAGTATCTTTACAGTAAAACTGATTGATCTTTCCACAATATCTATTTTTAGAAGTTCATCATTGTATGATAAAAAAACCCCAGTAAATTAAAACTTGACAATTAAAATCTCATCCCAGAAGTAAATATTCCTATTAAATCGTATTTGATTCTTATCAAATCGTATCTTAACTTAAATCTTATCAAATCTTATCTTACTCGTATCAAATCACAACCTGGATACCTATCACTTGAAGACCTGAAGAGACTTGCTGGCGAATCACTTCTCAACCTTGGAATTCTCTTCTCCCATATGAGCCACTTCCAAGAGGGCAGAGGAAATCCAGAGATGTTTCTGCTCCAACATCATTCCTTTTAGTCCTACCTAAGATTCACAGATCTCTTGAGAATGGATAAGGAGCGGCTGTGTGGAAGCCTGTTGCCTCCATGTTCTGTTTTCTGCTTGCTCAGCCATTTCAAAACATGGCTCTGCCTAGGACCAACTTTGCCTTCAGTTGCTCCCTAAAATTTTCTTGAGCAATGCTGAGAAGAATGGAAGAAGGAAACAGCTTTGTTAATGCTTCACATTATGTATACAGTTACCCTAACAACTCAGCACCCTAGAACACCAGAGGAATGATGCTGTGGGGAAACCATTGAGCAGACCAGTATGTACATAGGTCAGAGATCATGAGGAGCCCCTATATATATTCTCATCCCTGGCCCATTCTCAGAAGGACCTTTAGTATACCATACCTTGATGCACTTCCAATAATTTTTATTCCATAGTCTTTTTAAATGTTGCATATATCCAGTTTCTTTTAAAACAGCCTACATTAAAATTTGTTCAACACAATGGTCATTTTTTTCAGATATGAAAAGTGTTTCCTTTATGGAAAAGGGCCTAAAGACTCAACAGACAACGACAGTATATCTATAGGTTTTTTTAAAACCATCCTACGCAGTGTAAAAGAGAGTCATACCCTTTATGATACAATTCCATAAGATGATTCAAAACATAAAAAGACTATTATTCTCTAGAAAATGCTATAGCTCTTGAGAATTTTTTAATATAGAACTCAATTGGTTTAATGTTTGATGGGATGGTTTTCCAAAAGGGGGGAGGAAGGGGGGCATTTATACATTAACTCCTGCCAAATTTTGTAATGTATATAATGATTTTTTGAAGCAAATAGTCAGCCAGGTTTGTTTTTTTTTCCACACAGATCTGATTTTTTCTATTGGTACATGAAAACTATGGAGAAGTCTTACAGAATGTAATAGGAATAAAACAAATGCTGTTTGGCAAGCTATTTTCTGTTGCTCTTTGGATATTAACCTAGAAAGCTATTGGATTTAATGAGAGAAATTGAGGGGCATGGGGGGTTGAACTGGCCTATAGAATTTTAAGGAAGTGATATTATATTTTATGGGATGAGTAAAACAACTCTTCAGACTTGATACTTGTTTCCATCCTTGTAGTTTCCCTTTATAAAACTTGTGAGAATTAAGGAAGAATAATTATTCTTTTTTTTTAGGAACTGAGGAACAGAGTATTAAAAGACTTGCTGAGAATTACACACACAATAAAAAAACCTGTAGCAGAGCCAATAATGAACCCAAGTGTCCTAGCCCCCTGTCCAGTGCCTGAAATCATGTTATTACTTCTCTAACGTAGAAGAGTAATAGGGAAGTTATCATTTCCTTTAAATTCTGTAGGATTGTTCCACAAATGTAGTTGTCATTGGTTATTTTTTAAAACAGACTAAACCTATTTCTCTCCGTTTCCAAGATAATACTAACGATTCCAGGTCGACAGCTTATGAACAAAATTTCTGCAAAATGGGATTTGAAAAAGCTGAGGGGTAAAAATTAGAGTCCTGAATAAAGGAGTCCATGATTGTAATAGGATAACTTGACAGGAACATTATCTCTGGGATGGAAATAGTTTGTAGCATCCTGTTTATGCTAGTCCCAATCTTTATGGAGATTTCTTTTTTTTTAAATAAAAGACAGTGCTGATATATGACCTTTACATCTTATACTACTAATGTATTCCAGTACTAATGAGCTGCTAAAGGAATAATAAGTGCAGTAAACTGTGTTTGTCACTGCTAACGAGGGTAGAGAGGTCTGTCTTTTAAGCTAAGTTGAACTAATTGACTTAAAAATAGTAGAAACGTCCCTGTGGGGGGCAGGCTACAGGCAACCATTTTTCTTACTTAAATTGTAACTTTTAATATGTTTGTACTCTTCCATGTGCAAAATCTGTCCCTTGCATTAATTATTCATTCTTTAGCAGCTTTAGGACACTATACCAAAAATGATGGCAATTTTCCTGCCAGTGCTTGATTTCTAGATTAAAGAAAGATCCCCAAGACTTCAGTATAATTTCTAATAATTTTTCCATGTCCAGTTACTAATAGTTTTTCATTAAATAATAATAATACGCCAGTTCTTGCAGCATTTCACTATAATGGAGCCATGCCAATTTAAACTAGCTTAGGATCTGGCCCATTCTTTTTGCTTTCTTTTTATTTTGTCTTTATATATTATTGAACCTGTGCTGACACCAGTTAAGGATATGGCCTGCTATTTATAATTGTAATAAGAATATGCCTGGTTTATACATTCCCAGGGGCTGATCCAGAGGGGGTAGAGTGGCATGGTTGCACCCTCCTCACCTCCCCCCTTTTAGACCTTGGTGCTGAGGGAGCAGCACCCAGGGACCTTTTTTAAGTCCTCAAAGCAGTTAAGAATTCCTTCCCCTTTGTGCTCAGTGGTACCTCCCCTCACCTCCCATTTCTCTGCTCCCCCTGCCTACTACAGCTGCTGTCTCTGACAGACCAACATGCAGGTGGAAAGCTCCAGGGCCACTTTTGTTCTTTTCCAGCTGGGCTGTATGAAGAGTCAGGCTCAGCTGGGGACAATGGCAGTGGCAGGTAGGGCTAGGAGAGAATGGGATGTGAGGGGATGTTGCTGAGCATGGAGGGGAAAGGAGGGGGTGCCAGGGGAGTGGGGAAGGGCAGAATTCTTACCCAATTCAGGGACTTAAAAAAGAACCAGCTATTGCTCCTGCAGTGTGGTCTGTCTTCCCCAGTAGGCAGGGGAAGCTGGGAGCAGGCATGCAGACACTCCTGCGTCACCAGTCACTGCTTCCTGCAGCCCCCTTTACCAAATCCTGGATCTGCCCATGCACATTCCTACATGGTCCTATGTTTATAGCCCAGGACAAGCCAACAGGAGATCTGGTTTCTTCTTCTTCCATTACTGTGGCTTGGTTTGCTTATCTGTAAATATGAAAAGCAATACTTGTATACCTTAGTAGGATGATGATACTCCATTTTGAGCTCTTCAAGCATTGAAGTTCAAACCAATATTTACTTATTATTAATGAACCTGTTTCTGATGTCTGTACTCAGACACTATGTCCATTAGCTTTAGTGGGTCTTTTGACTAAATGAGAATGTTATGGTTAGGTCTAACAAGAGTATAAGTTTGGATTTGATTACATAGGCCTTTGTATTTTTTTCATAATATTTACCTGAGCACATAGGCGACTGGTAGGGGGTGCACAGGGGTGCACGTGCCCTCCTGACGGGGCCAGTGCTCCCCCCACAACAGCCGACATGGATGCTGTTGGTAGGACTGGTGCCCCTCCTGACAGGGCCGCCACCATCAGCAGCTTGTGTGGGTGCCCCCCCAGATTCAAGCGGCACCAGTCACTTATGCCTAAACACAATATCAAGATGGGTCAAGTAGCATGTATGAGGTATATATTTCTAGGTGGATTTTTTCCTAGATAGAGGTTAGGGGATTGTCTGGTTTGAACTTCTTTCTTTAGTCCATGGGAGTTGAGGATGCATCTCCAGTTTGGTGGAGGCAGGAGTGAGACAAATTATTACAACTTTCACCACATTAGCTAGAACTTGGTTTTAATCTGAAAATATCAAGTTTGATAACATATTTTTTATATAGTACAGACAGATCTCATCTTTAGCCGATCAGATTGCTTTAGGGTTAGGCACCATTCTCTAAACTATTTTTAAAAAAGTATAAAACCATAATACATTTTCTGAAGGGAGACTTAAGAACCTGGTCAAAAGCACTTGAATTCAGCTTGCATGTTTCCAATCAGAAAAGTTCTAACAGTTTCCTTTCCTTTGCCTCATGTCAATCACAGTCATTGGGGATAAATTTTAGAGGCAGTGTGCAGGAGGAACATACACAAGCCTGCTTGTCTGTTAACCAACTTAAAGTGCGTACCTCCCAAGTACCTCTTTGAAATATTATTCTCAATTTAGCTCTTTGCTGCAGGTGTCAAGCAACAAATTTCAGATCCCGCTTGTGCTGACATTTGCTCTTGGGGAGAAGGAAATTAGATTTCTACTAGTCTGAAACCAGAAACAAATGTTAGAACTGAGAGTAGTTTGTTTGAGCCATAAGTTATAAGACTACAAAAAATAATGAAGTTGGTAGCTGAAGCTGCTTTTTCACTCATGTATATGGAAGTTAGAATGATCCCTTCTTTTTAAAAAGTAGTAATTTAAGGGTAAAGACTTTTCTGACTCTGATTTCCCACTTCAGAATTGTCTGGCATATCCAGGATTACATTCCCTTATAGTCTAATACATGCTGGGTCAGATTCTGCCAGTTTAACATGGTGCTCTGCATTGGGTAAGGGAATAGTTTTAAAGCCTTCTCCCATTTGCATGGGCCACATCCCAGAATTAGAGATAATTGATACTCAGGGGGCGGCGGAGAGACAGAGATAGAGGTGAGAGACAGGTGATAGAGACTGTAGTTCTATCACCCTTGTCCACATGGCCCAGTGGAGGTGGGTAGATGCATGAGAAGCAGTTGCAGAAAGAAGTGTCCTCCTCCCTGGGATTTCCAGGGGCAGAATAATCCCAAAGCTACTTCTGGTGAAAGGCAGGTCTGCAGTGCCTCAGGGTGCAGACAGAAGTCACGGTTTAAATGTTTCAGATGCCTTTGAAATACTTCAAAGAGTCACCTGTAGAAAGAGCCCTGTGCTTTGAAATGCTCCAGAAGTGACTGAAGTACTCCAAAAACGTATCTTTTGAAATGAGGTTTTATTTTGGAAACATTTCACTTCTGGTCCCAGCCAGTCCAGACAAGACTCTCCAGCAACAATCCTTTCTCTCTTTCTGCTCCAGTGAGAAGGGTAAAGGAGAGGTTATGGGGATTTGGTGGGAGAGGCAAGGGAAGAAGTTGGATGGGGGTGGATGGAGAGGCCCCCTGTAGTGTCCCTTGGTTGGAGAGCTATGACATTTTGAATCATCCCAGCCAGGTGGGGGAAAAAAACACATGGTCTATACTTATCATGCAATTGGAATTATACCTTTTTAAAACATTTCCAATTCTTTTGCACTTGAAAACAATTCAAAAGTTACTTCTGTACTCACCCAACCAAGCCACAAACATGAAAGGTAGGATTTTCAAAAGATCACAGTACTGGCTCAGCTACCCCGCTTCAAACCAGTGGTAAAGTCCTGGATGATTTCAGTGGGAATTAAGAGTTAGACCAGTGCTGATCCCAAGTCTGAAGTGCTTACTCAGGCAAACTGCCAAATTCAGCATTGGTATAAAAAATTACAACACTCATTAAGTTTGAAGATATATCCGAAGTATGCAAGATAACTATGTTTCAACTGGGGTACTTGACTGCAAGGTGAGGCCTTTTCAATCCATTCTGTACCTGTGCTCAGTGCCATAGCAACAAGGTTTGGCACCTGGGGCAAAGCCCACAGAAGCACCCTGCCCTCGCCCCACACACAGCTCTGGGGGGCATCCCCCCCCATGCTTGCCCGGGAGTGCATTTAGTGGCAGGTTCCAGCCTTCCCCCATCTCTGCACCCCCACTCCCCTGATGAGTCACTTGCGGCTCTGTCCCATGCCCTGCCCTGGCTGGGCAGCACCTACTGGCTCCCCTTTGCTTCAGCACCTGGGGTAGTCACCCTGCTCTCCCCCCTCTTGCTACGGTAGTGACTGTACTGACATTCTTAGTTTATTTATCAAGCTATCTGCAAAGTGTCATGAACCCCACTGTAAGCTGAGGGGTTCTTGGGGTGCCACTCAGATTTTCTTGTGTTTATATCGCTGGCATGTTGTGTGCCATCTCATTGGAAAGCCAATGTTATCCTGTGCCCGTTTATGTCACTTTTATCATTGTAAAGATAATGTTATGCTGTTTATGTATATCTTTATTATTTTGGACATGGTTTAGCCAAGGAACTGAAGGATGCATACTTCAGGAAAAGGGAATAGGTAAAATTGCTAATTATCCCTTGCAGGGAAATGTTCTAAGGCAAGGAGAATTTCCACTCCCAGACATAGGCAGGAGAAATTATGGGGCTGGGCACCCAAGAAATTGTCTGCCTCTAATGGGGAAATTAACTCCTCTGTTAAAAAAAAAAAGAGGCATCTGAGAGAGATGGCCCGTCAGCTAGAATGACAGGTATCCCAGGGAGAGAAATATCTAGAGAATTTTGAGCAATTAGGACAGTGCCAACAGAGAAGGTGGGAGACTGGCCTGGAGTTTTGTAGAAGGCTATTAGGGCTGTGTGAAGCTTCAGGTGCTGATTCGATTTGGAAGAGATTCGGCCCGATTTGGCAGCCGAGTCTCTGAATCCGAATTGAATCAGGAGACCCATTAAAAGCTCTGAATCGATTTGAAGCTCTCTGAATTGATTGGAAAACATTCAGAGAGCTTTGGAGATTCGTGGAGTCCCTGCTCGCTGCCGAAGGGAGCTGCTCCCAGACTCCCTGCCGGTAAGTAGGGGGCGGGCTGGAAGAGGGGGGAGGGGACCATGGGGGTATTCTTGCCAGGCCCCATCCCCTGCCTGCTCCCCCAGCCTCCCTGCATGCCCCCGATACCCGCCCGTTCTCCCAGTCCCATCAATGGCTACCCCACCCAGCCCCAGCATCCCAGCTCTTTTTAAAAAAAAAAGCCCTGCACTCACCAGCTGCTGCAGCAGCCATCAGGGCTTCTGGGGGCTCATGGCAGAGCCTCCCATGCAGCACGGGGCAATGGGGGGTGGCGGGGATCACCCCCCCACACTTGACAGCAGCTGGTGAGTGCAGGGCTTTTGTTAAAGAGTTGGGATGCTGGGGCTGGGCGGGGCAGCCATTGACAGGGCTGGGAGAGCGGGTTGGGGATGGAGACTGATTGATTCAGAGATTCGTCTGATTTGGCAGCAGTCAAATCTCTGAATCAAATTCAGCCAAATTGATTCGGGACAGTGATTTGAATCACCGAATCAAACCACTATCCCTCGAATTGGCCAAATCTGAATCCAAAGGGAATACTAGCCACTTCGCACAGGCCTAAAGGCTATCTGTGTGTTATATCTGGTCTTTGAATTTTTCCCAGGCTGAAGAAGGGTCCAAAGCCCCAGCAGCCAGGGCTGGCAGAATCACCAGGAAGCCTGATTTCTGGAGATACTGGCAGGACTCTCAGGAGAGCTAGGTTGTAGCCAGCTGAGAGGTTAAGAAACTTTACTTACCTTTTTGTTCTGTCTTGAAATTTATGGTCAGTTTATGTTGTATGATTCTTTTCTTCTCTAATAATCCTTTTGTTGTTTTGTTGCCTCTCTAATTGCCTGGGGCAGAAAGTCATCTTTGGGGGGAACGATATTCCAGGCTTCCCCATTCTATGAGGGAGACCACCACCCAAAGGAGAGTCTATCTGGGGCTGCCAGAGAATTCCCTGCTGTATCTGTGAGGTCTGATATAAGGGCAAGGGAGCTGAGGCTTGCAGGGATAAGGAATTACCGTATACCTTGGTTTGGTTTGTTCCTTGGGACAAGTGGCAGGATAGCAGGGATGTACTCAGCTCTTTTAATAAAAGGTATGATTTTGGAACCAAGAGTTCTAGATTTTTGTATTTCATGACAGCAGGGAGTAACTTGAGATTCTAGGGGCACCCCATGGACAGGTTTGTGTCACCAGGTAAAGCAAAAAGATTTTGACAGTGGTGCATTATGTATTATATTTGTTTTTCAACTGTTTTTCATCTCCAAAGCTAGCCTGCAGCTGTTTCAAACTACTCAAAAATGAAAAAAGACAAATTGTAAGAAGCACTGTGTTATTTGGATGGTTTTTAGATCCGCAATGAAAATTCCTTATTCTGTGAGAAGAATCCCACTCTATCCAGTTGAAATTATGTAGTTGAAAATAGTGAAGAGTCCATACAAATGCTGCAAAGGGCCATCCTAAAGATGACTTTTGTGTGTATTATTTGACGTGAAAGCATATTTATGGAATCCTTCCAGAGCCCTGTTAGCATATAGTTAATGATATCTTTTCCACACCTTCTTCATTCTGCAGTTGTGTTTCCATAAGTACATGCTTCAGCTGTAAGATTTACATTCTCTGATACCTCTCTTCTCTTCTCACAATGACATTTGTTATAGCAAATTTTCTGCAAAACACACAGCATAATGTGTGTTGTTTTTTCAGTAGATGCTGTAACTAGTCCCCAGCCACTTGCTCAGCCTAGACATTTCAAGAAAGCATGAATAACAAATCTTTCAGCACCCTTTAACTGTCAGGAGGAGACTTGTCTACTTTTCAGATGATGACCAGATGATGACTAGAATTTGCTGGCCTCACACCAATAAACCAACTGTACCTGCCTCTTTGGAGGCTCTGTAGTAAAGCAGATACTAGCTAAGGGTTCTGCTTTACCTCTTTGCAAACCTTATAAAAAATCCTGATCAGATAAGGGTTAAATAATTTCCATCAATATGGATTTTTTTTCCCCTCATGTTTTTCAAAAAAGGAAATTTTCAATATTTATGTTTCAATAGTCTGTGTCTTGAAAATGTCAAAATACCCAAAATAATATATTTCAATTTGGATGTGCTACACAGTATTTCATGCAAATCATAGACTGGTTCTCCATATCCTCATTCTCTTATACGAGTAGGGCTTCCTGTCCTATACATCCCTGATGCAACATTTCCCTTTACTAAGAAGGAAGATTTTGATGCAGAAGTGGGTTGTAGTACTGATCTCTGACCTACAAAAGAGAATTAAATATGTGGAGTTTTCATAGTCACTCCCACAATGTTCCACAGTAACATTTCTGAATCAATTTGATTTTTTTTTTAAATCTGTTTTTGGATTTTGCACTAAGTGGAAATGTCCTGCAAGGGGGGGAATCATTTTCTGACCAGCTGTAGTACTGACCATAGAAGCATATGTGGGGGCTTATCTTGTTTGCCCTTTCTTTCATGGATCTTTCTTGTAGGTAGCAGATTGTATTCTATACTATAAAGTTTATAAAGTAGAGATTAATGTCTTTATTTTAAATGCATTTAAATGCTCAGTTGATAACAAATATTAATAAATAAGGCATGGTTCTTAAAGAAGTGATGATGTGTCTGCTTGAGACTGATTTAACACAGTTTTTCAGAACTATGGGAAACCAAGATTGTAGCAAGTATATTATCAAAAACCTGGAGTAAGCAGTACTAAATCTGAACAGCTTTGGCGGGAGTTTGGCAGATATTGTTCATTTCTTGATAGGATGGATTTTTTGTCACGCTTGGATGGTCCCATGGTTACTACTGCAGAAGAGTCCATGGCCTAGGGCTCTTTCTTTGGAGCATGAGTTGCATGGGGTACTTGTTGGAGAGGCTGAATCCTTTTTTTGTAAATTATTTGAATGAAGACTGGATACTTCTCGTAGTATTTGTAGGATGTGAGTTGTAACAGATGTATTTTACAGATCAATATTGCATTATTTTAAAGGGTTCAGTATGCTTCAAGCTTTTTTTTTCCTTATGAGCAAACTATTTTTTATACCAGGCTGCTTGCACATAGTGATTTACCTATTGGGCTAAGTCATGATCATTCCTAATTCTCCTAAAAATCTTATTATTATCACAGGGGAAAGCTATCTATTGGTAGAAGAAATGAAATGATTGTTTTGGAGCACGTGTGATATTTCATATACATTGATTTCTTTTGCTCTGCTGCTAATCATGTAGATTTGTAATTTTTCATGACCAGTGTTGCAACGGAAGCTCCTTAAAAAAGGAATTGGCACAGTAAGAGGGTGAATCACAAAATACCTTGTTGCAGCACCTAAATCTGGACTGGTAATATGCAGCATAAAAGGGCCAACTGCCAGCAGAGACACTGGAATACATTGGTTGGAAATTAGCATGGCAAATGAGAATTGAACAGTTTGAGACAAGAATACATTGGATCCTAGAGCCTAAAATCAAGCATTGGGTTCATAAGTGGGACTACCCCTGAAATCCATGATAGGTAGGATGAGATGTTCAAGAGGTCTAACCAAGAAACATGGGAGCACAAGTTCTATCATAAATCTATTGGATATATGCTCCTAAATCACTTAGACTTTTGAAAAAAAATCCCTTAACTGGTTACACATATCATATGCAGGCATAATTATGGTAATCCCCATAAATCAAGTGAAAAATACTACATTGTACATTACATATGGAGGCCCAGGTTCTGCACTGTATTCTGACTCTCTCATCCTGTATTCCTCAGTTAGGAAAGTCCTCTTTCACTAGGTGTATTTTCTGAGAGCAGGGCTCCACACCATCCTCCCCTGCATAGGTGACTGGTAAGGAGTGCACGGGGTGCACATGCTCCCCCTAACGGGGCCAGTGCCCCCCACAACAGCCGACACTAATGCTATCAGTAGGACTGGTACCCCCCTGACAGGGCCACCACCATCAGCAGCTTCTACGGGTGCCCCCCCAGATTCAGGAGGCACCAGTCACTCATGCTCCCTGGCAGCTACAGAGGAGAGGCACACCAACCACGGTACAGGAAGGGGTGTGTTTTGGGTATCAGCAGAGTAGACCATCTTTCAAAGTTGTTGCAAAATTCAGTATCCCCTAAAGCTGCTATCATTTAATCTCTGGATTGGGACCAGAGTTCAGAAAGTTTGAAGCTTCCTGTGTTCCCGTATTATCTTGAACTGTCCTTCTGGAAGGTGAATAAAGGAGCAATATTTCTTTCATATTTGTATGTAAACTGCTAGTCTCTGACTTGATGGTGCCAGACAGGCCTCAGAACAAATTACACTGTTTGAAGTTGCAAATTTCAACAGGATGGTAGTAATTTTGCAACAACAAAAAAAAGTGCTTTACAACTGATAAGTTTTCTCAACTGTAGACTGCTGGAAGGAGAACATATAAAAATGCATTTTCTGCTTCCTTGATTCTGTAATAATTTTTGACTGGGGCATCACCCATAAGATAAGGAATAATTCTTGATTCAAATGTGGAAGCTCTTAGGCTCTCTGAGAATAAATAATAAGAATTTGTAGGCAGCCTTAGCTCCAGTGTTAGAGTGCAGTCTAGCCATTGATATCCCTTTTGCTAATAGTTTGTGGCCTGTTGGCTTACTTCCAGTGCTTTGCAATATCCAGTCCATGTCAGCAACTTCTAAGTACAATTAATTTTGTATCAAAGGTAAAAAAAGGTAATGTTTCTGAGTGGTTTTTAAGAACATACAAAGCTTCTAATTGAGGGGATGAATATTTTCAACAAGGGCAAAGATCTAACAAATAACATACCTGGGATTTAGTACCAGGCAATATTGTAATGAAACTGAGGCAGAACCAAGCACCAGATTAAATTTAAGTGTTTATCCTTGAAAACATTCTCATCAGTACATTCAAAACCAAGTGACATTTTTCCAGTAACTGCTAACGTCAAATAAGTTTACAAATAATTTCCCAGCCACAATTCCTCCAAATCAGCCCCTCGATCTACAGATAATTTCACAGCCACAATTCCTCCAAATCAGCCCCTCGATTAAACTCCCTTCACATCCTATCGACTGAACCCCCAAGAAACAGTTTTTCCAATCACCCTATTCTATTCTTTAGGTACTTATCCCAAAGGAGGGCCAATAGGAACATTCAAAAATGGTATAAATATCTTAAAATTCCCCTTCCACTCAAGGGGTATCAGCAGATACTCATCAAATTGAGCACTAGAACGCAGCTGCTGTCACTACTTTTCCCAGCAGCAGCACAGGGAAAGAATCAGCATCTGGCATTTTTCTCCATGACAGCGCAGGGAAGGTGACTGCTGCCAAAGATTCCTGTTGCTGAAAGCCACCTAAGCCCCATGACTGTGAGTCAGATCCAGTGACTGTACAGGATGGATCCTGTCCATGAGCCATAGGTAACCCCTGTGACAGAGAATAAGCATGTCTCTAATACAGAAGACAACATGCAGGAGATCTTTCTGAAGTTGCTTACGTTTTTGTAAGAAGACCTAGATATAAATCAGGTCATTTATAAAGCAGGTGAAGCAGAACTAGCAATAATCATCTTTTAAAAAGTGGAGAAATAAAGTCAGAGGGTCAAGAAACCGTCTAAATATAAGGTGACTGTTATGTTTTATTATTCCAGATCAAGTGTGTCATTGAAAATACCTTCACTGTTAATCCACCTGTCTGACATGAATGCTTCATTTGGAAAAGGATGTACATTTAAATATAGTCACAATGTTGTGCCTTAAGCATTAAAATGATATCTCAGCAATCCTGGATTTATTTTGAGTTAGACTCAGTAAAGGCACTTAAATACGTACGTTAAGATTATGACACTGCTGTTCTAGGCACTTTTAATCAGGTCTGGTTCAGGCCATTGGAGTTTGGACTTTTTATTTCATCACTATTTCAAGAATACAACTATGTAGGAAGCGTAGAGATATTAGAATCCTATGTTAGAGGAAAATGGATGAAGCTGTGAAAATAAAATAAGAAAAAAAGCCTAGCAGTTTCTTGAGACCAGCCATTGGAGACAGTGGTAGTCATAGACTACACAAAAGCTATAAGAGAGTGGGCCTTGCAAGTGTGTTGATAATGAGATGTCAATGGATGGAACATATAGCTCTAGTGAAACTATGATTAGAAGGCCAGTGGATTGGCTAGAAAATCAAAAAAGATAAAGCTTGGTAAACGAGACGGGATTTAGGAGAGGGTTTTTTTTAAGAGACGAAAGGCTAAAAAAAAGGACGAAAATAAATAAAAGTGAAATTGAATGAAGAAGAAACTGTGCAATCATTGATATAGTGCAGTTCTATAAATAGGTCTACCATAAAAATAAAACTAGTATACTGAAACACCACTTGTCAGTTATTTTAAAGCTGAACCAAACTGGAGCAGTTGTTATTGTAGATGTATTTACCACATGGATTCTATTTGGCAAGAAAAGAAACAGTCTGAAAATTGTGCTCTGAACTTGTGCACAGAGAGAAATAAAACTGCATTCTTTAGTTATAGATATTTTTAAGATAAATATAATTTTAAGTGGGTAAATGAAGGAATGAAAACGCTATTTTTTCATGGTACCAGCACATAGCCATGGTACAAACACAAATGTGCGTTAAAATATACAATATAGTACCCTCTACATACACTTATATTATACAGATACACAAGCCTTCAACATTCAGCTTGATAAAAGGCTTGTTACAACAGCTATGTAAACCCATTTAAAATAATACCCATTACAACATCTCTTGATAACACATCAAGTGTTTGGATTTTAACAACAGCATTTCAGCAACTCAGATGTTGCTCAAATGTATCATGGCAAAGTTATTAAGAATATTTTATGTACCCATCTCTTACCCATCTCTACAAAGAGATGCAATTTGGAGAAGGAAATAGAAACTAAATGTGTGCAGTGTCTGAAAACTATGTAATTTATTTAGCCCATTAGCTCTTTAACCAGATGGTCCATATACTTAGATTTGTTTTCTAAACTCAAGGCTATACATAATATTTACTTAAATGGAACATTGATAGATTTAGAAATATGCTTAATATTTGCTTGAACTTCTTCCATGTTGAAATCTTGTCAATATAATAGCTTGTCTTATAGCTAGAAATCACTTGGACTGAAAGAACAAAAATAACCTTTCAGGGGCTGTTTGAAAAATTGAAAATTCTCTCAAACTTTTTGGGGTTGAAAATTGTTTGTTTGTTTTTTTAATGGAAAGTATTTGATTTTTTTCTCCACCTTTTTCTTTTGTATTGGAAAACCCCATATCCCAACATTTTTCAGTTCTCAGACAAAAAAAATGTAGGTTCAACTAGCTCTCATGTCTGTGTCTGTGTACATTTTTTGCATCTCTCTCTAACCATGAGCACCTCAGTAGTTTTTAGCTCCTTGAAATGGTTTTAAATGTAACATTGTCACACTTTTTAAGGATTCAAATGTTTTGCCTTGCTTTGCACATAAGCTAATGCCTCTTTGCTTTTCTTCTTGTGATCCCTCTTTTTTCTTTGTTTGCTTTTTAAGAAACATTTTTTACTGGTCAAGATTTCTTTTCTTAGCATTTCATTCTGACTGCTTCTTTCTTCAGCCCAGTAGCACATCCTGCCACCCTGTATCCTAGTTCCAACACTAGTGCTTGTTACTGTCACCCTTTGTCACAATGCCTTCCTCAGTGAGTAGTCCCAACCATGTAAATGACAACCTCATGTGGATACTGCAGGAATTCTTTTACTAAATTAGCCTTTAGCGTATGCATAACTTTTAAAATGATAGGGTATTATGCTACAGAGGGGGTGGAATATTTATCAGATCAGAAGTGGTTCTCATCATGCTGTGAGTTACAGTTCAGAAAAATGCCACTACTGTTATTACCAGCAGCCCTGTAAGTAGCTGTAAGAGCTGCCAGGAAAACTCTGAAATTGGTTATTAACCCTTGTGCTGCCTTTATTTTTCCACTTGACCAACTAAATGAATGTAGATAGACCCTTCCATTAGCTGTACCATTATATATTGTTGCCAGTATTGAATTAGGGTATGATCATGCAAATGCATGGTAGTATCTTCTAGGGGACTACTCTCAGTTGTAAGAGCTACACCCAGAGTGAGCACTATATTATATTTTCTGCTTGGGCTCCACAAATGTAATGAAGTTGCTTGTCCGTATTAGGTTTTATGCTGTAGTTGTGAACAGTGTGTCTGTCCCACGCTATGGAACCTAGCAATCCGAATTGGATCACAAGAGCATGTATTGTTATCTTATACACTCTTGTGAGAGCGGGCATTGATTTGCCACTCGTGCATATAACAAGCTCTCCACTATTCCACAAGTAGATCCAGTGATTTCCAAGTGGGAGAGGGGAGAGGAGCTGGTATGGATGAGTAAAATCTCTATGAAGAAAAGAAACCTTTCAGATCCGCTGAAAAATTCATGCTCAGTTTTATAGAAACTATCCTTTCGTCTTCAAAACTATGTGTATAACATGATATAGTGGTAGAAGCGTTGACTCCTGCAGCGCTCCTGTGAGACTGTCATTTAATGGGTTAACTTTGAGATTCCCTCCTGGTACTGCTCTTTCTAGAGAGAAGGAGGGTTTGTTCCAAAGTCCCCTTTTATTCATTTAAACACTTTGCTGCTAGAAAATAAATGATGCATTTATATCAAATGACCATAGGTAATGGCTTTAATGAGAGAGCCACTAGTGGAAATGCTAGTATTTTAACACTGTCCTGTGATGGCTGTCCTAAGTTAAACTGGAAAGAACAGAAAAGTCAAATTATGGTAAACCTCAGTAGTTTCAGAGGAAATGATGTGAATTCCAAACAGGCAGGAGTTGTGCAGTGAAAGTCAAGTAAGGACCACAACTATTTCTTTGTAGAAGTTCCAGTTGAGTATTAGAGATAATATGTCTAGGAGTGGTTGCCTTTCCAAATGGAAAACAGAAGGGGGAACACTGTGTATGTCTAACCTTTATTCAGGCTAATGAGAAAAAGCTTTGGCCTGTGTTCACTCAGTGTTAGTGTTTTTCTTGGAAGATGCACTGGCCATCTTATATGGTATATATATACTGCACAATGTCACCCCAGATGTAATTTATGATGCTTGGTAGGCATTTGTTTGAATATATTTGGTATTGTCTATTAGGCTTGTTTGGTATGTTCCTTTTTAAAAAAGAAAACCAAAACCCAGAGACTAACACAGCCTGAAACACACACACACACACACACACACTGGTAATTCAATATCAGTGGCACAATGAAGTAGACAAAGGAGGGACAAGACCCCACAGCTTGAACACTGATCCTGTTTTGGTCCCTCAGAAGTATTTGCTTTGGAAAAGATGCTAGACCATTTACGTAGCCACTAAAATACAGTTGCACATTAAAAGAAAAAATAATGTTAAAAGGCACATGCAACAAGACATACATGTTGTGTCAGGAAATAAAAACAATAGTTTGTGGATATTGATGCAGAAATAGCATTTAAAATGAACACAAACTAAGGGGCCATTTCCTCAGCTGGTTTAAATTGACCTCAGTTGTGTGACATTGATTTATACCAGCTAATCCTCTGAGTCAAGGGGTGTGTAGACTTACGTGATGGGAGTCTGGGTGTTTCAACTATCTTTTATTATTGATTTACCAAAATTAGGAGTCTTTCTAATAGAGAGGTCTGAAAGCAATCAATAGTGTTTATCTTAGGAGACAGTGGCTCAGGCTGCAGTGGAAAGAGGTGTAATTCACCCTTTTCCTCATTACTGATTGTGTCATTTAGTATACTACTGCACAAAGCTCTAGGTTTTAATGCTGTCAATCCTTTAATTACCTGCTCACCAAATATGTTAAAAATCATTTAAAAGTGTTAATCAGGCATTTTTAATGTCTTCCTGCTCCCCCACTCATATTCTGCTTGCAAATCACTACAACTTCACTTTGTGATTTGTATTGGAAAGATTGTTTTTTTTTCCGGTTCATTTCACTTTATTATCTTTTAGCAATGCTGTGACATCCACTTATATATCTTTACTGCAATTGTATCTTGATGAGATCAGATTGCCCACTGCAGCTATATCACAATAATAGTGAAATAAAATTCATACCACCTTGCTTTCTTTTGATGAGCCACTGTATCCTGGCTTTATGAGGAAAAAAACAGCACATAAAAGAACGACAAAAACATTTTGCATTCAAAATTGCTCTGAATTAAAACAGATTGAACCTTTTAAATAAACTCAACTTGAATAAAATGAAATAATAAGGCTTTAAATCTCAAGACCTATGTAAATAATTTTTTTTAAATGATTTACAGACTCATTTAGTTTCACCAGAGAATGCATTTCAGTTTCTCTGAATGAAGGTGTTTCTTAATAGTCACTTTCCATTGCCAGAATTTGTTTAGTAGCAAGCTTTAAAGCCTGTCTGTGGCCATGCTGTTTATTGCAAAACTAATGTTTTGGTTTAAAGTGTTATAGCAATGTATTTCTGGGCTCTTGTTTGCAGCATTTTCCTAGTTACCAAACCAAAATCATGGACTTGCATATCCAGCAATGTGCAGTTAATGAAATTATAGTAGCATGTATTACTGGAGGCATCCTCTTTTTGGCAATCTTATTACTATTGAGTCAGATGGCAACTTCAGGAGGAAAATCCCATCAGAAGGAAGGGGAGGACTCGGTGCAAGGGTCCCCTCACAAACTTTATGTGGCCCCATCCCATTGATAATGGAGGGGTTAGGAAAGCCCCAAATGTTGTAGGTCAGCTCCTTTGATTTTGGATGTGAACCATTTCACCAGGAGAAGAGCAGGTTTGCTGGTCTTGCTCTTTTTGGCAGCCTGGCTTCAGAAAGTGCCTCATTGTCTTTGCCCTGGCAGCCATTTAGTAGTAGCTGTACAAGGAATTTGCAGAGCAATCCATCTCCAAACTGTATTATTTCCTGCTCAGAAATCAGATGTGGAATGGGCAGCGGTGCAACAAAAAGTGTCTCCTGAGCCACATCCTTTCATCTACAGTCCCATTCCCAAATATTTCCAGATCCCTTTCTCTGTGGATTCTGAGAGTGGCTATATTCACAAAAGGGAAAGTGCTACAGAGATGGTCCTTCTCATTTCAGCATAACATATTGTAGATATATGTGGGGGATTTATATGCCCAGATTGCATGGAGGAAGTCTGGGCCATTATCGTTTAACCTTTCTATATGGAACCAGGGATTTGCAAAGGAGGTCAGAGCACCTGATCCAGCTCTTTTAAAGTTATTGGTAGCCTGCTGAGTTTAGAAGGAATGCGTTACAGCCAGAGAACTTTATAGCATAATAGCTGTATTAGTTTACAATTTGGGCTGGGTCTTAACTTTCTCCTTGAACTACTGCATCTCTTCTCACATTGTATTTAGGAAGGATACTGCTGTGTACAGTGTTGTCAGTCCTTTTGCCAATCCTTGTAATAATATCTGGCATTTTCCATAAGGCTCCAGCTGTTGGAAGCATGGGATTGGATGAGATTTTCTGCTTTTGTGTCTTTGTTTTTAAAGTAAGTTTGAAGACTTTCTGGTTACAGAGAGGAGCTTGAAAACATGACTGATGTACCTAATGTCTCAGGAAATGCAATATATTCATTTGTAAAATATCATGATTTGGGGGCAATTTCATGATTTTGAACGCTTGGTATTATCAATACTGAGTGTATAGCAACAGCACATAAGGAGTTCCATGGACAGAGTGAGGCTTATGATGACTGGGGCTAGGGACAAAAATTCCACATAAACCGGTATAAGTGATCAGAAACTGGTTCTAATCTGTAACACAGCAGAAGTTCAGTGCACATAAACTGTCTTGAAAATGGCCAAAACCAGATAAGATAAGGTTTAAGATAAACTTGGATAGTTGTAGTATCAGACCTAACTGATTTAGGTTTAATTGGTTTACTGAACTTTTGTCCTAGATCCCCTCCAGATTCAAGTTAACTCACAGTCCTGCAGCATCCAAAGATGCTTTGCACTGCACCTGCCCCACATACCACCCCCTCACAGGCTGGGCGGGTTAGCCTTGGCCCAAGCTGTCTGCTCCAGTGGAGCAGGAAGGCATGCTCTAGCACCCCCCAGCTTCTGGCCTGGGTCGCTTCAGGCATGAGCTTGCATTTGCAAAATCAAAAGTGAATGTCTATTCACTCATTTATCTGGTCAATCTACACAGCTTAGACTAACCTGTGAAGTCTGAATCAATTCAGCCCCAAGGTTTTTCACTTTCTCTACTTAGCCATTGTGACCATGAAGCTTGCATTATTCCTATAGGACTTATATCATCCATCACTCCAACTGGTTATTTTTATTAACAGACAAATTGTTACCTAGCTAGAAAGAAGGTGCCATATTCATTCTGTTCCAAATGAGAAAATAATGAAAATCCTCCTTCCTGAAGAAAACATCCCCCTAGCTGTAGGAAAAGATGCAGTTTGAATCATGATATAACATTTCTTGAAAGTTTAGATTTGTTGTGGTGTCACATCTGCTGTGCTACAATTACAGGCGTTCCATCATTTCTATTATAAATCCACATTTTAGAGGGTTATAGTTTAACTCTTTGCAGTCACTCTGCTTTGAAACTTGGTATAAAAATCACAGTGCAGGAGCATTTTCATAACAGAAAATATGAGGAAATAGATTTGGCTTTTCAGAGATGTTAACACATTTAGGTTGCACCTACAATTTACAGAATTGAAATTTGTTGCCAAGTTACATCAGTTAGAGTCATCTTAGACCCTGACTTTGCAGATGCCTATGCATGTGAGCAGCTTTACTTGAAATTAGTCACTATGAAGATGAGCAAAAACACTCACATGTATAAGTTTTGCAGAATCAAGGCCGTAATTTTTTATGGGGAAAAACACCAGCAGTTATCTGCTTTTTCAGGTGTTTGAGGTTTTCGAAAAGTGGGGTAAGACAGCAATTTCTGAGCAGAAGTTGTGACTAGTGTCTGTCTGGTGGGTTCATTTCTGAGTAAGGTGTTGGGTATTTTAAGCTGAAATGCTTCCTTTTTTTGCTTAAGATGATTATTTTAAAAATTATTTTCTAGAACATAGAGCTTTAGGTGCAGATTATGTAAATCCAAGTCAAATACAAATTTGGTGCTGATAAACTTTCACACCACCTCTGTGTTCAGTATTCTGCATAGAATTACTGTGTGTGCACTGCCGCTATGTGCCAGAGACATCGATGCACCCCACTGAAGCACACCAAGCTACACCAATTTACATCAGTTGTGTTCCCCCCACAGGAACCAAACCAAGATAATCCTCCCCCCCCCCCACACACACACACACACTATCTTTTTCTTCTTTCTAGCTGAAATGAGATAAAGGTGTTGCTTTGTGAACATGAATGAAAAACTGAGTGCTCTAGTTGGAGCAGGCACTGAGAAAGCATACAGCACAGTCCCAGCAATTCAGATCACCCTTGACATGCTTGTAGAGCCTCTCCTTCCCCAGCCTCAGGCCTCTTCACAGCACGGATTACCAGCTGTGCTGAACTGGGAGCTAGTCCTGTAGGACTCCACATATCTAAAATCTGCCAGCATGATCTTGCTATGTTTACGTTATGGATAAGATATGCAGGGTAGCTGCCCCCAAAGTGGTGTATAAACTTACATTACAAACAAAGTAAAACGTTTCATCTGTTCTCAGTCAGTTACTTCAAACATGCCCCCTTCTCCCCCCGCCACCTTTTTCTGAACATTCCTAAATGACTTTCTCTGTTTAAAGTCTTTTGCTTTGTAGGTTGAATCTAGTCCTTTCAGATGTTTTCCCCTCTCAATTTCCCTTCTTCATGAGTTAAAGAATAAAAATAATGCTAGATAAATAGGCTTATCAGCTAAAAATGCTGTTGTAAAGTAGTTTATAAGTGGGGATGATAGCGTTTTGCAGGCCCAGATCATTACTTTGAAATCCTTTAAATCTGAGGATCCAGACAGATTTGTAACTAAATTTTTCATATGGATTAACTCCACCCAGATTAATTTCAGCTCTGGAAGGGAGTGTGGTTAAATAAATACAGACCATGCATAAAATATTTTATGATTTGGTGGGTTAGGACATTGACAGAATATCACTCTGCCAGGTCAGCCAGAAAGCCTACACTAGCATCTGCAGCTGGCCTTTCCCCCAGCTGTAGCTCATCATATTTCCTGTTCTTTAATCAAGGTACAAAAATGTTAAAGTTTCATCAATGTGTGCCTATTCTATGCTTTAAAACTTCCTCCTGAGTGGGATGCTTGGAGGTGGAAGAGGTAGGTAGCTATACCTGATTATCTTTGCTTATTTTGCTATCAAATTGCTAAGTTTTCATGCCCCTAATACACACTGATTTCATAGCTGCAGACTCTGGAAACAAACACGATGCTACATTGCATTTGTTCACATTTGGCAGGCTATTAATAAGGATAAATTTAAGAGATTTAAAAAGGGACCAAAATATGTTTAAATGATTTTAAAAGATACTGCAGAAATGGTTGACTTAGACCCATGCTTTCTCAAGAAAGTTTCCTCCTTAGTGGGCATGTCTGCACGAGACACTACTACACAGTAGCTCATTGCTACTGCACAGTAGCACTGGCGCGCACTTCCCGTGATGTGCTGCTACTGTGCAGTAGTAATGAGCTAGTACTTGCTTATGCAAGTACTAAATGACTGTGTAATAACAACTATGCAATCCACCTCTCATGTAGACTCGGCCACTGTCAGGTAGAGTTACAAATGGCTGTACTTGTAAATAATGAGATACCTATGAGGAAATGCTCAAATAATGCAAACTTGTGTAAGTAGTCTCCCATTTTTGCCATATTGCTTTGTCAAGAAGAAGTGGAACAGAAGATAAATTGGGTATCAGAGATGGGGAAACAAGAGATAAGCCTAGCAAGTGTAGAATTAGAATCCATAATAAGTATAATGCCTAGTTCCTCTATAGCACTATTCATTAACAGATCTCCAAGCACTTTTATGAAGGAGCACCCCCATTTCACAGCTAGAGAATTTGTAAAGAGGAAGAAACTCGCTCCCCAGAACTCTGCAGGTTGGGCCCAGAAACAGAAACCAGGCTTCTACACACCTGAGGCCAGCATGTCTATCAGGGTTAAGTGGAGTGATGGAGAAACTGTTCTCAGCTGTCTTGGGCAAGAAGAATGAAATTAAATGTTGGCTTATTTTCATCAATGTATATATTTAATTGCAGAGCCTCAAAAGTACCTTATGCCAAATGCATCTTGTGAAGAACATTGTAATGAATACAAGTAATTCCCAGATGAAACCAAAACAGGACCATTTGCAGAAATTGTTGTTGTCAGAAAGACCAAATACTAGGCTAGGTTTTGGCTGTGTGCCAACTGTACTTTCCACAAAGGGGGTGATTGTTATTTATGACTCATACGGTGAATCCACATGAGTAAAAATAATAAGGCTCAATCTTTACTGTTCAGGGTGCTTCTACATGTTGAAAGTCCTGTGCAAACATTAGTTAATTAATGAAATAGATTAAGTTACATTTTTGTGCAGTTAGCATTGACATATTGACAATAAATGGTTTGAGGAATGTGCATCAGTGCATTTGAGCAGCTGATGTAAATTGTGCTAATGTTGTCAATTGTAACTGAAAAACATTTTGATTATTTGGGCACCTTTTACTTGGATGATGAGTAGATGTATGGGTGGAACTTTAGCAATATATAATACAGAGGTAAATAAAGTGTTTTCTTATGCCATCTAATAAAATATAAATCAGTGTCTATTTGCTTATGCAGCTGCTATACTGTGACCTGTAGCAGAAATCAGAAACATCAGTAAAAATCAGAAATCACTAAGAGAAGCCTTTAGTATTCCAGCTACAGAAGAAGAATTGAGTCTAGAACATAGATTTTGTGGAATTATGATACCAAAGGTTTGATAACAAGATGATGTAAAATGCTGGAACATCTGCTGGCTATTTTAGCAAAGCTGTCATTCTGTTACCATCTATTATGATATTGGTGATTTCCTAAAATTAATTTAAAACTTGTCCCTAGGGTGCATCTACACGTATGCTTTACTGCAGAGTAGACTAATTAGCTCTGCAGCTCTACACCATCTACATGTGTGCCGGTATTAGGGTGCAATAAACTAATTAACTCTACCGTAAGATAGTACTGTCGGGGACAGTATTATTTTTACAGCAGAGTAATTAACTGCAATCAAACACGTGTGTGAACAGTGACCACAGGCATACATTGTGCCTGGTCAGCCCAGCCAGCCAGGGGCCAGACTCCTGCCTCCTGTCAGCCCCTCCGCTGCTGCCATCCCAAACCCAGGTCTGACTCCCGGTGTCCCCTAGCAGGCCAGGACTGCTCCACCCTGACTCAAAGTACTGCTCTTTCAGGTGCACGTGTACATGCTGTGCCCTGGAGCAGTTTATTCCAGCTCAGAGTTGTGCGGGACGGGAGCGATCCAGGCTCTTTTTCGCGCCGCGCGGGCTGTGGCCAGCAGCCCGGGCACGCTGGGTCGGAGAAAACAGGCGACACGCTAGAATTAGTTACGGACGCGTAATGGTTGATTTAAGATTATTTACTTACACCGAAGATGGTTGAGTTGCAGTTACAGATAGAAAAGAAGAGAGGCGGACTAGAGTTCCTTCCCATGAACATTCTTCCAGCCCATCCGGTTGGAGGCTCTAAACCGCGAGCCTGTCGCGCCAACCGAAGAAAGTACTCGAAGAAAAGAGCTCTGAATAGACTCACACGAAGCTTGCTAGGCTCCGTGGAACTTGTGCGCGCAGGGAAGAGGGATACATCGAGGATTGCGCTCGGTGACGGGGAGAGGCTAGAGGCTGATCAGACCCCCGTTGCCCTCCTGATATTCACGCTGGGTCCAATAGGCTCCGCAGCGCTTAGAGATCTTCACGAGACGTGAAGTCTCCTCCTCCTGGTGTTCGTGGAGTCCTCCCTTGCAGGGGTTCTCCTCAGAGTTCTCCAACTTGGGCGGAAACCACTCAAGCTTTTTATACGGCTAGCAAGCCAATCACTAGCCGCCACGTGGGAATAATTTAGAACTGGCCAATAGTGGGACACAAATTTGAATATGAATGGCGGGAACTCCTTGCAACGCACATTTCTGTGCTGCAACAAAGAAATGCACCCTGCAAAGAAAGCTACTGGTGGTGGGAATTCTTTTGCACCGGGGTTTTCCTCTGCAGCAGAAAACTCCACAGTGCAAAGAAGCTGCAATTTAGCGGGAACAATTTAGCAGTGCCGAAGCACTCACAAAACAAAAATCACACCCTTGTGTTGTGACAAGAGTGCTTTGGAGTTTATTGCTTTGCCTTAATTACACATGTAAATGGACCCTTAGAGATGGGATTCTTTTTCCCCCCTCCTTATCCTTATGAAAAATGGTGGCATTTATATCTTAGCAGGGGGTTTTCTACAACAAAATACGTTAAAGTTGCAGTATACCCTATGAAATACGCCTGTGGAAGATACCTATTAATTGTATCAAGCTTGTATAATGACCATTAGTTCAAGAGTGGTATGGCTGAGTTACAGGCTGGGATCATAGGCCAAAATTACACCCACTATTAAGTATAGATTCTCCACACTTGTTCCAAGGGACTCAAATGCAAAATGCCCTCATTGGCTGCACCCAGAAGAGTGCAGCCATGCGGTATGAGGCACTGCAGACAAGTTTGTGGCACCACATACTGCACATTCAGCTGTTTTCTCACGCAAAAAAAAGTGGAGCAGTGTGCATGGGAGCAACATGCACTGCTCAGAACTGGAGCCTGGCTAGCTAGAACCATGCTCCACCTGCCGGCCAGGCTCCAGGCAGCAGAAACACCACTGCTGCAGCTCCAGGAGGACCCCAGGACCCTAAATAAGGCTGCTGGGGCCAGCACAGCTGCTCCAGAGGGAGCATGGCACAGTGTTCCCCGGGGACAACTAGCAGCAGCACAAGATGCACTGCCACCAGTTGTCCCTAGGGAATCAAATGTCCATGGTTGTGGATGCAGCCAGTGAAAGCAAAATGGCATCTTTCCCAAATCCAGGTTGACCCACTTTTGTGTTCTGATTTTTTGAAGTCTTCGTCCTAAGCATAGTGCCAGATGCTTACTGTAAATGGTAGGGGTTGTGCTTTTGCTGGTTGTTGGCAGACCTGGTCCTGCGTCTATATAGTAATGCAAAGGATTAGGATTGCCAGTTGGGCATTTAAATTCAACAGTCCTTCAGAACATCTCAACAGAATGGATACTTGTTATGCTGTGGTACCCAGGCTTATCTGTTGAATGCTGGATGCTGTTGCCTCCAGGTGCAACTGCCCTGTACAAAAAGAACTTTTGGTCAGGGCTGGGTGTAATCAAAGATGTCAATAACAGTATTTAATTCACATGGTCCAGGTTAAATAAATGATTCTGAGCTGTCACTCTTCATTGGGAAAAAGACACTATATTACATAACCCCAGGAGAAGAAGTGTCATTTCTAGCTGCACTGAAAATCATTCCTAAGCGACTGCTCTCCCTGGTTCTGCTTTTTCTGATCACAAAGAAGATTATCTCCAGCATTAGAAAGCTAGAGATGTCCAGGGACTACCATTTGAAGGAATCAGTTTTGTCCTTTCAAAATGGTCTTTTAGAGAGCATGTGAATGAGCTTAATTTGAACTGTAAATGGCTTCTGCCAACAGACAGACAACTTAATTGTGATAAATTTTCTTTCAAGGAGAGATAAGAAAATATTTACGTGAGTGAGGTTCAGTGCAGGTTTCAGTGAGTGCAGTGGTGTCATTGCTGCTGTTGAGTTGTGCCATGTGGCATTCATTCTTGCAAAGACATTTTGCAGAAAGATAGATTTCTACTGAACAGCAAATAACAGAGCATTTGGGTGATGATTTTATAACTTTTGTGTGTTCATATCTCCTGTCCTTATTGCCTTAGTAACAAGCACGTTCTTTTTCCCCCATGTGATTTTTAATTTTCACATCAGAGAGTAATTATTAACTTTTTGTATCAGCCTTACCTCTGCAGATGCTTTTAATCAAGTGAAAGAGAGAGAATACTTGGAGGTCTGGGGAGCAGGGCTGTGAAATATACACATAGAAGCTTGTAGCCGCAATGTTATCAGTAGTTAAGTGCCCTAGTAAACAATCTCTCCATTCCTAAAAGTGCAATTTTGTGCTACTTACTGAATTTTGGGATACACAGCTGTACTTGGAAGAATTTTGAGTAAAGAAAGTGTATCTGACATATCTTCTTGCAAAAGTGAAGAGTGCATACTAGCATATATACAGTGCCTAGTGAAGGTTGTGCTCTTTGGATCAGGTCCAGCATGGAAGTTAGTTCAATGTGGGATGAAAATTACAATGATTAAGACAATAACTCTACATTCTTCTTTAAGAGGATAATATCAATTTTATTTGATATAGCTTTTAAAATGGCTTTGATATGGCTCTTTTATAATCAAAATGATACACTGAAAACCTTCCTTAGGCCAGAACCTGCATGGATTTAAGTATGTGCATAATCTTGCATATGTGAGGAGTCCTATCTTCTTTAAGAGGTAGACTCAAACAAGTAATATTTTAAACAAGCTTTGAAAGATCAGGGACTCTGTATGTAACTATATAAATGTTGCATTTTTAAAACAGTAGTATCTGCTCTCATAAGCCCTTTTTTCCTAACCTATTTTCTGTTCTACTCTTTTGAAGGCTTACCATTCTTCTGGGTTTCTAATCGAAGGCTCAGCTCTGTATGTTATTTAATTCACACAATTGTTATGTTTATATAGTTTGATCAATTTAAAAATTTAATTGAATTTACCGTTTGTGTATGGGATGGATAGAAATATACTGAGACTTACCAGCACTTGGATTTGTTTGGGTATTTTTTATGATTTTTTTTGTAACCTGAAGTGTGTTGATCAGAATATGCTATGGCCTTGACCAAATGAAGTCCTGGGTGAAATCTTGGTCCCACTTAACAGCAAAACTCATTGGGTATTTTTAGGCGGGGTAGATGGGGGGTATGATGTATACTGAAGCTGCTCTGAGATCCTCTCTGATTAAAACGCCTGGAGCATCTTGTGTGTCAGCGTCTCTGTACTTCAAAAATGGCAGGGGCACTTTATCTAAAGTTCGTTGAATGCTGAGCAGACATGATTAATTGAGTCTGCTCTGACATGCTGCAATTACAGCCTGTCTGAGCAGCCTCCTGGCTCATGTACAGGTGCATGTTGACTTCAGTGGGGCCAGGATTCATCTGTCTGTAATGATTCATCATCAGAATGATTAAAACCATCAGGACATGCTTGCAATCTTCGTTATTTCTGTATACAACAGGGGCGGACAATTATTTTGGGCAGAGGGCCGCTTACTGAGTTTGGCAAGCCATCGTGGGCCGCATGACAGGCAGCCCAGGACAGATAAATATTCATTTTCTAAATTTTTTAAGTGCCCTGCAGGCTGAATAGAATGACCTGGCGGGCCACATCCAGCCCCCAGGCCGCATTTTGCCCACCCTGGTATACAACAAATCATGGACTTTCAGGTCTCTGATAAGATTCTGTATCTTTCCACAGATAGAACAGCTTCAGTAAAATATGACACACTTTGTAATAGGAAAGTCAGAGCTACAGTAAAAGAAAGGTTTTTAGAAATGAAAACCAAGTGCCATCCTGCAGAACAAATATAAGGATCTAGATTGGATCTATGTTTCTCTGTGAAGAGCAGAAGATACCATTCTGATGATCTAGTCTCATTTTCTTCATGACACATTGTAGACATTTTTTTAAATCTAGCATCCCTTATGGATTCCAGGATCTACATATTCCAGATGAAAATAGATTCCTAGAAAGAGGTAGAATATATGTATTCTAAAATATAAATTATAAACATATACTCATAATGTCCCATACTCACACTCATATTTCTATGTATTAGGGCTGTGCAAAGCTTCGGTCCCTGATTCAGTTCAGCAGAGATTTGGCCCAATTCAGTGGCCAAATCTCCGAATCTGAATCGAATCAGAGGACCCTTTAATTTCTCTGAATCAAATTGGAACCCTCCAAATCGTTCTGGAGAGATTTGGAAAGGTTTGGACATTTGGACATAGACACAGCTTTAAATGTTTTTTTCTACATACCTCTAGGTAACAGGCAGCTCGTGAATGCTGCAATGCTGGGTCTGATGGAGTGCCCCACAGAAGCATGAGGGGCTGCCCAGTGCACTTGGCAGTAGATCCAGAAGTAGACCAGAAGCACTTCCAGTCCACTTCCGGGTCCACTGGGGAGTGCACTGGGGGCCCTTCCCAGCATGGCAATTGGCACCTCCTGGGTTTGGGGGCACACCTGGGGTCCCCCTGTGAATGATTGCTGAGCCTGGGGGAGCATGGGGGGGGCGGCCCTGTGGACCCAGAAGTGGACCAGAAGTTCTTCCACTCCACTTCCAGATTCGCCCCTGAGCAGATGGAGGACCTCCCCGCCCCCCCCCACCCCGCACTTCTGTGGGACGCTCCATCTGCCCAGCATCACAGCATTCACGAGCTACGCTGGTACCTTGAGGTATATAGAAGAAACTTTTAAAGCTGTGTCTGTGTCCAAATTGCTGATTCTCTGAATCAACATCGAAACTTCAGATTCAGCTGAATCGTATAAGGGACAGTGATCAGAATCAACTAATCGAATCACTGTCCCCAGTTTGGGCTGAATCCAAATCAAATATGGCCCGCTTCACACACCCCTACTATATATCTCCAAGCATTATTTAATAAGTGCAGTTTTGTGATTCTCAGTGAGCAATGATGCATTTCTTGTTTTGTCTCTGGATATGATCCAGAAGGAAGGAGCTATCCCATCCAGTATATTACTGAGCATTATAGCAATAATAAAAACAGCAACCCCTAAATAGCTTTTAAAAGTGACTAGTGGTTTGGGGACCCTCAGGTTTTGAGTGTCTTCTACAGTGATCAGCATTTTCTGAATATCAGGCCCTTTTAATGTGTTTCAAGTTGTGCTTTGAAATATTGTGAGGCACTCCATGTTCCATGACTTTTGTAAATTTAGGCCCGATTATACTGAAATATGTTTAAGCTTTGTAGTGTTGAGTAATTTATGTCACGAGACAAGATAATAGTGCTAAAAGTTAGCTCATTGGATTAAAAAGTTTTACTTGATTGTATGCTATGGTACCATTTTACTCTATGGAGATTCACGATGAGGGTATAATCATAACTTAATTTAAACTGATGATTTATCTCCTCAAAAATGCATGGCTGTTGTAAAACTGTCTATCAGATATTTCCAGAGTACATCCTTCACAAGCCCATATTTAACACAGTTATATTTGCATGCATACCCTCACTTCACATTTGCCATTTGTCATTGAGATAGCAAATTACATTCATCAGAATCCATTCATTCCCCCAGTATAGCTGAATACAGGATTATCTTGCCTGTGTCAGCTGCCCTATGACTGGTAACTGTGAAAAATGGAGGTCGTCTTTAGATATTCCAAACATGCATCTTCAAGGGACAGTAGGCATTACGCTGAAAAGGATTAATGCATCTTATGTCATCATGTTTTTGTGTGGCATAAAGGTGAATTCTCTGGATTGATGGATATCTTGGTAAAACAAATGCATTTTTAAACTACTCTTTTGCCCTTTTGCTGATGAGTTCTAGTGGCCATCAAAAGAAATATACTGAGATGTTTCCTGAAACACTTCATAGCATTTACGGGTTTGCTTTACCTTTAGGATACTAAACAACTTTCAGCTGTTGACCGAAAGAGCTGACATGCAAGGCTTTAACAACCGATCAGTTTTTAATCTATCTTTGTTATGTTAGCAGTACAGGCTATCATACCTTTAGCAGTATCAGTGCTTCAGCAAGTCCTCCACAGCAAATAGTTCCTGGCTTGTGTAGTAGATATTAGTACTGGAAATGATTAGAGTAAAAATATTTGGGGGGGGGTCCCTCTTATTTGTTTAAGTCTTGAGAAACAGTATTGGCTAAGTACTGGAAAAAGCATATATTTGTTGCAGCCAACTTGTAAATGCTCAGAAATTACCATTATGGGGTGCCTGCACACATGCTCCTTTGTGTACTAATTAAAATGCATTGGAGTAGACTTGATTAGTTGAGTCTGCTCTGCTTTCCAGTTAGAAAGCTGCAGTGTTGCTATAGTGTTATGTGTATTAAGCTTCCATGCATTTTAAAATAGCTGCAGGGCACTTTAACTAAACCTCATCGAATGAGGTTTAGATGAAGCATCCCGCAGCTATTTTTAAATGTGGGGGGGGCTTAATACATGTGATCCTGTGGTGTTTAATTAGAACGGCTGCCCAGGAACTGCTCTTATTAAAATGCCTTACCCCCCACTTCCAAGCACATGTATAGGCAGCCATTTGATGACCTTGTTCTGGTTTAAATCCAGAATGCTACTTTCATACATTTGGCTAGTTGCTATCATTGTATGACAAATACTTTCCCAAGGCCCTGCCAGATGTTTCACTTAAGATGTGATTTCCTGGTTAATCATGCCCTTAGTGACCTAGCAACATGTTCATTTAATTAATAGCTTAAAATGAAGAATAAGCACAAAGTTATTATACAAAATATGTGTAATATGTTCTTATCACACCTTTTACTGAATGTGTGGCTAGTGCTTCCAGCCTCTACAGGCCTTCAAAACTCCAGAGCCCTTCAAAACCCCCATGTGCTCCAAGGTGGGATGTGCTGGTCAGCTGATTGGGGGGTCCCAGGCAGGGGCATGTAGGGAGCCAAACTTGCTACACTGGGGGGCCTGAGATCATGATCCCAGGTTCCCCTGCACCAGCAATAGGGTGTGATGAGATCTGATGCATGATCTCAGTCGTGCTTCCTGCCATACATGTGTGGCATAGGAGGAAGCATGATTGTTGGAATCATGCCTCAGGTCCCATTGCACCTTTAATTTAACATGTGTCAGCGACCCAGCAAACATGAAGTAACAAGACAAAAATTCTAGGCTTTAATAGGGAATGCTGCACTTATACTTGAAAGCAGTACAATGAATACAGAAAAAAGCCTTCAAAACATAAGTGGTTACTCATAATGGTAACATACTTACCAATTTAAAGATTAGTGATATGATTTAGAGAAAGTAATTTGCAGAATAAATTTGTGTATTGAAGTACTGTGCCAGAGCAAGCTGGTGGTATTCAGTGAAGCTTGCTCCCTTTACCTCGGGCCTAATTTGTTCTCTTAGGTCTCTGAGTCTTTTATGTCTCAGAACCATATTTCAGTGTCAGATTAGGTCAAAGCACAAGGCACAGAACTGGGATTTAAGGAGTCCTGAGTTCTGTTCCTGTTCTGCTGTTAACATTCTTTGTTTCTTTGGGCAAATCGAGTTCCCATAGCCTCTGTGCTAAATCTATATCATATATTTACTGGGATTATGTTTATCTGTGTTTCAGAGCTATGAATAAAAAGTGTTTTTCAAGTAGAAGGTAGCAGTGGTATTCTTATGTTTCAAAACATGGGATAGATTTATAGCATCATAAACCTATTGATGATATATCTGATACCCATAATGGGGTTAATTTGCTGTCTGCCGTTTCATATAACCTGGGTATTACTGTCATCAAGAGCAGTGATCAGCCTGAGAGAATTGCTCTGACAATGTATTGCATTTATCTTGTTTCTAAGTGTGTCAGCCCTGCATATCTTGCATATGTAGATGACATTTCATCTAGATGCTGTTAATATTTTAAACTCATAATAAATTTCAGGTGATTGTTTTTTTCTAATTTGCTTCTAGACCTTAATTACTTTTCACTCCAGGCAAAATAAATTTCATAAACTAGAATATCATGCCACTGATAATGCTGTTTTCATAATGGAGAAAGCATTCAACCCCTTTTGGCTTCAGCATAAATCATTTTATTTTCCAAGTATTTCATATAATTTTTCCTTCCATTAAAACTAACATAAAAACGGTTTTAAGCAGGAGATTGTTTTTTCACTGATAGTTTTCTGCACTTTTTTCCTCCTGAAATGAAGTTATAGTGCTAATTTAGAACATTACTTGAGCAATGAAAAACCTTGTTCTGCCCCCTTACACCTGGTTTGTTACACAAAGTTTACATAATGAAAGACTATTTTCATGTATACAAATGAAAGAAGTATGAGGAATAAATAGGATGATCTGTGAAAAGAACTATGAACTGATTGGTATCACAGGGACCTCTCCATGTGCAATTAGTAAATTCTGGCACAGTTCACACAAGAATCGGCTGCTCCCAGGTGCAGCATCTTTAAGTGTGCCTGGGACTGCAGCAGTTTGAGCCAAGGCAGAGCAGCCCTGGGCTGGCAGCAGGTGGGGGAGTCAGCCCCAGGATCCAGGTGGTTGCGGTGGGAAGCGAAGGGGCTGGCTGTGGCATGAGAGTGCCCAAAATGTGGAACTGTGTGGCTGACCCCCTGAGCCTGCTGCCAGCCCGGGGCTGATCTGCCCCAGCTCAAACTGCTGCAATCCTGGTCATTGTTCATACATGCTTTCTGCACTGGAAAGGACTCCACCGTAAGATAGTACTGTCCCCAACAATACTATCTTACCGAGGAGTTGATTAATTTATGGTGCCCTAATGCCAACACAGATGTGTATGGTGATGCTTTACTCCAGAGCTAATTAGTCAACTCTTCAGTAACATGCATGTATAGATGCACCTGTAGAGAGCTGATGGGACAGCTCAATGTCTACATTCTGCACTGGCAGAAGAGATCTTGGAGCCCTTCTTGGCAAGGATATTCCTGAAGTTGTGGGAGAGGGGTGAGGTACCAGAGGACTGGAAAATGGCCAACAGAGTGCCCTCTTTAAAAAAGGCAAAAGGGAGGGCCCAGGGACCTGCAGACTGTTTAGAATCACCTCAGTACCCAGGAGGTTACTGGAACATATCTGAAGGAAGTCCATTTGCAAGCATCTGGAGAAAGAATGGCTGATCACATGCAGCCAACATGGATCTACTAAAAATCATGTCATACAAATTCAATCTCCTCCTTTGAAAAAGTAACTGCCTGGGAGAATGAAGGGAATGCTGTGGATATAGTGTATCGGCAGTGTACAGACTTCAGCAAGGCTTTTGACAAGATGCCACATGACTGATAAATTGGAAAAATGTAGGCCGGTCAAAGTTACTGTAAGGTGCATGGACTAATGGCTCAATAGCCACAAGCAAAATGTTATTGTAAGTGGATCCATATCAGAATGGCAGGAGTCTTTTGTGTGGAGTCCCACAGAAGTCTGTTCTGCGCCAAGTGCTGTTCAACATGTTTATTAATTATTTCAGTGCTGGATTAGGGGTGCTTCTTGAGCAAGCTTGCACACAACACATAATCAGAGATGATTGCAAAAACTCTGGAAGATGGAATCACAATTGAGAAGGATCTCAAAATGTTGTAAAGCTGGAGTGAAGATGCAAGGTAGTACACCTCAGGAAGAATAATCATAATCATAAATGCACATACAAAATGGGTTGACACCTGAATGTATGGCAGCACTACAGAGAAGGATCTAGGAGTCTTGCTAGATCTCAGACTCAGTAGAAGTCTACAGTATGATGCAACTGCACAAAAGGCAAATATAGTTTTGGGATGCATCAATAGAAACATTAGGTGCAAGACACAGGAGGTGAAAGTGCCTCCTATTTCTAACTGGTAAGGTCTCATCTGTGTCACAACCCAAAGGGTGTGATTTTTGTTTTTGTGTGCTTCGGCACTGCTAAATTGTTCCCGCTAAATTATAGCTTCCTTGCACGGTGGAGTTTTCTGCTGCAAAAGAGAACCCCGGTGCAAGGGAGAATTTCCCGCCAATTTGAAGCTTTCTTTGCAGGGTGCATTTCTTTGTTGCAGCACAGAAATGCTCGTTGCGAAGAGTTCCCGCCATTTGTATGCTAATTCGAGTCCCATTATTGGCTAGTTCTAAATTATTCACACGTGGCGGCTAGTGATTGGCTGGCTAGCCGTATAAAAGGCTTGAGTGGTTTCCGCCCAAGTTGGAGGACTCCACAAACAAGGGAGGAGGAGACTTCACGCTGTGTGAAGATCTCTAAGCGCTGCGGATCCTTACGGACCCACTGCATTTAAAGCAGGCAACGGAGGTCTGATCAACCTCTAGCCTCTCCCCGTCGCCGAGCACAATCCAGACGTATCCCTTCCCGCGCTCAAGAGAACCGAACCCACGGAGCCTAGCAAACTTCGTGTGAGTGAGTGAACAGAAGAACCCATGGAGCCTAGCAAACTTTGTGTGAGCCCTTGCGACCGGCCTCAGAGCTCTTCTACCTGGGTTCGAGTCCTGCAGGTTTATTTTTCCCGTCGCCGAAACCCTTTGCGACGTACCCTCGTATTTTTCATCTTCCCGTCGCCGGAACCCTTTGCAACGTACCCTCATGCCCTGCAGGTTCGAGTTTTGTTTTCTTCTCTGTCTGTAACCGCAACTTAAGCAAGCTTTCCAGCCTGCACCACTGCCATCTCGGTGTAAGTAAACAATCTTTTAAACTACCGATACGCGTTTGTGCCTAATTCCAGCTCGACGGCCTTCCCTCTCCGACCCGGCATGCCCGGGCTGCTGGCCACAGCCCGCGTGCAGCACGGAAAAGGGCTCAGGTCGCTCCCGGCCCGCACAATCTGGAGTATTGTGTGCAATTCTGGGTTCAACATTTTTAAAACTATGTGGAGAAGTTAGCGTGTGTCCAAGGTGGGCAACAAAAATGATTAAGGCCTTGGAAGGCAAGTCATACAAGGAGAAGTTAAAGGAGCTAGGCATGTTCAGCTTGTGGAAAAGGCACTTAAGGGAAGACATGACAGCAGTAGCAGTCTTCACATACTTGATGGGCTGCCATAATGAAAAGGGAAAACATATTTCTTTTCTTGCTGCAGAATGTAGGAGATGGATGAAGTTGCAGCAAAGTAGTTTTAGATTGGATATCAAGAAAAACTTCTTCATTGGAGGTGTTTAAGAAAAGTTTGGACAGCCACTGGTCAGGGATGATCTAGGTGTAGCTATGCCTGTGTTCCACTGTGGGCATGTCCCATGCTTCTGTGCTTTCGTGGTTGCCCATTGGGCCTAGGAGGGAATTCCTTCCCCCCTCTTCCCTCCTGTCTTCTCCTATGTTTTTTTAATGCGGGGGGAGGGGGAAGTGAGGAGTGAGTGTGGTGTTTAAGCCTTCCTCAGAGGCGTTAAGTGTTAGCTGCAGCTAAACTTGGGGATTGTGACTGGAGTGTGCTAATGTTCCTTCTGGGACTTAAACCCAGAGGTTCATGGCTAGAGTGTCTTGCTCCTTCACTCAGGGTCAGACCAATAGCTACATTTGGGGACAAGAAGGAATTTTACCCCATCATCAGATTGGACTGTGGGAGTTTTTTACTTCCTCTGTAGTTGGAGGTGTGGCCCTTTACCTGGGATCTCTCAAGGGGATATTAACAACCCTTCTAAATGTTTTTTCCCCATGGTCCCACTATTATACCTGTGGCAGGTTATGTTGTTATGCCTTGTGTTGTGTCAGGGTTGACTGTGTAGTTTGTCTAACAGGTTAGACGATGGATTTATATAGGATGATTTGGCTAAGGATGATCATGCTTCAGGCAGGGTGTTGGACTAAGTGACCTCTCAAGGTCCCTGTCAATCCTCCTTGTCTATGATTCTGTGTCCCTTCTTATTCTTCTGAATTCTAGATTAAAATAATCCAATTCTTTCAACCTTTCTTCTTAGGTCATATTTTCTAAACCTCCTGTCATTCTTGTTGTTGTCTTCTGAACTCTTTCTAATTGGTCTACATCTTCCTTTAAATGTGTTGTTCAATACTGGACAATGTCCTCAAGCAGACAGTCACTTAGTAGAAGGGAATAACTATCACTATCTTAAATACAACACACCTTAGAATATTTGGTTTTTGCAATCAGCATCATGTTGCTGATTTACTTTTATTCTGTAATTTACTATAAGCCTCTGCTGTTTTTCTGAAGTATTTCTACTTAAATCAATTATTCCCCTATTTTTTTGTGCATTTTTATTCTCTGTCCTAATGGAACATTGCATTTGCCTTTCAGGTTCTTGATTTCACAACCATTTCTTCCATTTTTCAAGATTCTTTTGAATTCAAACCCTGCAACCTCACTTTGGTGTCAATGCAGATTTTGTACTGTGCTCTCTCTTTCATTACCTAAGCCACTAGTAAAAATATTGAATGGAACTGGGCCCAGGACACACCGCTGAAGTTCCCCATTGGAAATACCTTCCCAGATTGACTATGAATCATCAATAAGTACTCTTGAGTGTAAATTTTCAAGTGCTTGCACACCTAACTTCTAGTGATTTCTCTTAGATAATATTATCTAGTTGTGTTATTGGACTATATCGAAAGTCCCACTAAAGTTAGGATATACTGTCATTATTTAAATATAAAATTACTCTAACTTTAAGATGACCCCCTCAATAATTAGATTCTATAGATGGAACATTTATAAATTTGTTATAATTTTCCAAGTATAGAATCTAATTATTGGAGGTCTGGCTTAAATTTGACCCCATTCCCACTGCTACAGCAGGGAAAATAAATATGGTGGCGGGGGTAAGGGGAGCTTTCCCCACCCCCACCCCCCGTGTAGACTGGGGGGGTGGGGGGGGGAACTTTGTCTTGTATTCAAGTAAGAATGGTATCACATCTCTTGCTTCCCTCATATCCACTAGAGCAGTTACTCTGTCAAAGAATGAAATTTGATTGG
Source organism: Alligator sinensis (assembly GCF_000455745.1). Taxonomy (NCBI): domain Eukaryota; kingdom Metazoa; phylum Chordata; order Crocodylia; family Alligatoridae; genus Alligator; species Alligator sinensis. The sequence continues at coordinate 363,245 of NW_005843005.1, forward strand.
TTTGACATGTTTGCTTCTTGATAAAACCATGTTGGCTGTTTCCTAGCATATTATTATTCTATAGGTAAGATTCATCTACGGCTTAAAAATGGATTTTTAATAATTTGTTGTAATATCTTTCTGGGTATTGAGGTTACTCTAGCTGCTTTATAATTTTCTGAGTCCTCTTTATTCCCTTTTTCAAACATTGGTACAATGCCTTTTTCTAGACCTTAGGGACCACCATATACTCTCAATGAGTTTTTAAGGTAATTGCTAATGGATCAGAGATTGATTTGGCTGGTATTAATCTACCAGCCAAAGCTTTTCTTAAGTAGTTTAAGATGAATTTCATTAGGCCCTACTGACTTTGAATGCATCTAACTCATCTAAGTATTCTTCAACCTCAGTCTTCTCTAGTCTGGCCTGTGTTCATATCCTTTTGTTAAAATTAAGTGTGTTAAACATCTGGTTACAATTAACCTTTCTTTTGAAGAATGAAACAAAAAAGGAAATTGAATACCTCAGCCTCTTCTGCCACCCATTATTTGCTTTCCACCCCTGTTAAGTAGTAGACTTATGCTTTCTTTTGTCTTTCTCCTACTTCTAATGTATTTATAGAACCTTTTCTGATTGCCTTGCTAATTTTAACTCATTTATGCCTTAACCTTTTGATTGTATCCCTACCTACTTGTATAAAGCCTTTTTGACTTTCAGCTCTTTAAAGAGCTCTTCATGCAGATATGTGAAGCTCCTACTCTACTTACCTTTCCTATCTCTGTTGATCTGTTTCTAAATTTCCTATTTTTCCTCTACATCCAGATGGATTGCTGATGTTCTTTTCGTATTTTTAATATTGCCTGTTCTATTTGCCATCTTTCCTAAACATTTTCCCTTAGAATTTCTTGCCAAGAGACTGTCTGTAGTATTCTGGGTCTGTTGAAGTTTGCTTTCTTGAAGTTTTTTGTCCTTTTTCTGATTATTTCACTCCTCTACCTGCTCCTTTTACTGTTAGTCAAAGGTGGGCAGGCTTCTCCTTCTTGTTGAGATACAATAAAGTGATAGCCCAACATTAATAGAATCCAATGTTAATAGAAATGTTTAACTTGGGGCTTCAGGGAATAGCATAAATTCTACCTAAATCTTGGAGAGGGGACTAGAAAGGCTTCCAAATACTACCCACTCCTGGCCATTTTAGCATGCTGACTGCTTTGCATTCTGACCAAAAGGTATTTACATGTCTCCATTGTAGGGAGATAAATAATTCTTTTACTTTGTATTCTACCTGTGGGTACATATTCTTAAGGTGTTGGTGGATAATGTAGAACATCATAACATGCCTTTTTTGAATCTAGGTCCCAATCCACAGAATATATGATAAACTGCAAACTCCTAACATTGACTATTCCTTGATGCCAGTGGAGTCTGACTGGATTAGATAAGCACATTTTCTAACACTATGCACTGATAGTAAAAAGAATGTATGCCTTGCCCTCTACCATTAGTTTTTACCATTAGATTTAGAATTGGGTAACATTTGCACAAAATACAATTACTTTTCTGTTGTGTGTCAACACGTGTTTTCTGATAAGATTTAAATGACGATGAACAGTTATTGCTCCATATAATAAAAAGCAGTCAGTGCCTCCTGGGAAAATGTCTTGGTTCTATAACTACAAATGAAATGATTGAGATCAAGTGTTCAAATGCAGTAGCTTTTATTTTCAGGATAAGGGATTTTTTTTAACCCAAAGCAGGTTCATATTGACATGTGGAAACACTCACTAGGTAGAAAAGAAATGCATCTTTTTGACAATCAAGTTTCTTCTTTTGGTATTTCATGTAGATAGCACCCCATTTTATATCTTAAAGGTACTGCATACACATTCATGCATAACCATCTTCATGCTGGGAAAGGTACAACAGTATTAGTATTATTCCCATTTCATAGACAAGGAAATTGAGGCAGAGAAATCAAAAGACCTGCCAGAGACTACAACACAAGAGCTGAGCTTAAAACAGAGATGTTCTGTGTCTTGGTAACTATCCAAATACCAGTCACCTAAGTACATGTGCTTTTCCAACAAGTTAGACCTGATTGTGCATACATGAATGCATCTCTTTGACCCTGTCACTGCCATTAGGAAGGCTTTTAGGGGTTTGATGTGTGGTATTATTTCTTTGTTGCAGCGTTTTTGGTTATAGTTGTGTTGGTCTAAGGACATAGGTAGGCAAGGTTCTTTGGGTAGATGTGATATCTTTTATTAGACCAACTGAGTAGTTGGAAAAAAATGTTCTTTGCAAGCTTTCGGGCACAAGCACCCTTCTTTAGGCATACGGCGTCTCTGTTGTTCTGAGATCTCTGAGAAGTGAAAAAAGTATTATTTCTATGACTTTTAAATGCATCTGATGGAATAAGTGCATTGTTATAGGAAAGTTATGTGAATAGGCATGCTTTACTGTGGAATGCAGTAAGGTTTGTGGCAATTCTTATTTTTTAAGTCTATATTCTTGGTGTTGCTCCTATGAAGTTTCTGTCTTCTATCCAGTGCTAGATTGGCAGCCCAAAGTGCCATGCAATGAAGGCAAGAGTGCTTGCAGTTCAGGAAGCAGCCCACTCAGGGGAGTGTGGTATATATTTAAGGCAAAGAAGTCTGGAACATAGTTTGCTATGTGAATATGCTATTAGTCTCTCTTCAGTATCTGTAAAATGTGATTAACAATACTTCCCAACCTCACAGTTGCTGTGTGAATGAATAAAGTTCAGAGTGTGAAACACTCAGATGTGATAGCAATGAGATCTATTGTCTACTCTGCAATCACAGACATGATTGCAGACTACCACAGAAAGGCTGCTACTAGCACGCAAGTTAGCAAGTTTAAAGTGTGTATGGGATAGCAACCATCAGCAAGACAGGGAAACTCATTGAACACAGAAAGTTCCCAGTCACATTGAAAACAAACAAACAAACAAAAAACAGGGAAAAATATTGATCCTCACCAATTTCTTTCAGTTATGAATGTCTTAAGTGTAGCTTGGAGCTATTGCTAACGAAAGAATTTTCGAAATTGTTGTGATTTTCAAGGTCACTATGTCCTAAAGTGCTGATCTTAGTATCTACTCAGGGGCCAGCCCAGCACAAAATAGCTTGAGCATTTTGAGATACGCAGACATTTCCAGACCCTGGATCAGGTGCAGCTCAGCAAATCAGAAGAAAGCGACTCCTCTCAACTTTAAATGGAGTCTGTCAAGTAGCATAGGCCCCAAAGAAAAAAAAATCAATATACTCCACAGCCTTGAGCTGAAAAGCTGCCTACTAAGTGAACAGCTCATGCAATTTAACTCCCAGCTTCCGGTGATGCGATGCTCCTAAGCTTGGGGGCTCTTTGATCCACCTCTTCATAGCTGTGCAGCAAGCAGAATTTAATCACGTTCTGAGAAGGGATGCTTGCTTCCAATACCAGTCTCCTGAACAGATCTGTCAATCAAGGCTGAACCTTAATACCTTCAGGTTGCAGTCCCTTTAAACTTCCGCCTCAGTTGAGCGGTGTCCAGTCAGCTGTGGAGGAACTATCACCCACACAGACGATGGGGACTTCCTGAGCTTGTTCAGTGGAGTACCTCGATATTAATTCTCTTGTCTCTGTGAAGGAGCTGCACAAAATGTCTAATCAAGTTGGCTTTCCATAGCCGTGAAAGCGAGGGCATTCCCTCTCAGAAATAAGTACTTACTTTCTGCAAGTGGAGGCCCTGAAAATCCTGCCGACCTTTTGTGGGTCAGCAGACAAGCAAATTTTCATGGGATTAAACCTTTACTTATTGTTGTCAGAAAGGAGACAGTGAGGACAAGGGCTACTTCCATAGCTAATTTCCAAGTTATTTTAGCAGGGGATGTCAGGTAAAATATTCAGTGACTGGCAGGATGATAGAATACGGTTTAATTTCAGATTTACTATCTGCCAACACATGCCATTCAAACAGATAAACACAAGATTTCAGCTGTCATCACAGCAGTTTGTGCATACTTAAAAATAGGACACTTTTTCACACATTGAGAAGAAATTGAGCAGGTTTATATATAGAATATATACCATGGGGACAGTTGGAAAAGTTCCACAAGTTTGAAAGATTCTGCCATTTCCAAAGAAATTCCCTATCTTTTAAGGTAAGGAATTACATTACAAGCAGTAGAAACTTTAATGCTTGTAGAAAGTTTTTAAGTCCTTTGTGTAGAAGGAAAAACATTTATAGAGAGTGTAGTATAAGGCTGAATTTGAATAAATATAATGAAGGTATGTGGAATGCATAATGCACTAGAACCTGCAGAGACATGAATAACTGAAATGCATTTTCTGGTTTAAAAATGCCTGTAGATTGAGATCCTCCTTGGTTGTCTGTCAAGGTTGTAATGGGCCCTTCGTTATAGTATCTGAATATCTGGTCCACTAAACTGGAAAGTGAAGGTAAAAGACGATGGGCTATCCTAAATCACCTTTGACAATGCATTCAGGACTTGTAGTAGAGATGATATCCTTTATTATACCAACAAGATTTTTGCAAAAAAAATTATTTAATTGCAAGCTTTCGGGTACAAACACCCTTCATCAGGCATTGGAGAAAAGATTGTAAAAGTTCTCTTGGGTAGAAATGAAAGTTCATCTTTCATTGACAATGCATTTAATTTAAGGAATCACAATATCAAGCCTCAGATATGCAAACACAAACATTTGCTTTTGTTCGATGTCCCAATAACTTCAGTGGAAATAGTCATGTGGGTGAAGTCATGCACCTGTGTAAATAATTACTGAAGTGGGGCTTTCCATTATAAACACAGCTGTATACATATTTCAGTGCTATCCCCTTGCCCTGACAAGTGAGCCAAAATTTATACCCTTGGTGGATTGTTTCTATTAGGAGGAAGATGGATAATATATGTCAGGTATTTCTTTGGTGTAATCTTGTTAATTTACAAAGAATATATGGAAAGTCCTCTT
>NW_005843005.1:368249-378113 GCF_000455745.1 Alligator sinensis
CAGCAGTCAGTTTCTTGATGCACGTATTTGCTGGAGTCTCCCCAGGAAGCCCTGTGCCCAAAAAGTTCTCAATCTTCCTTTCACAGTCTTCTCTAGTCTTTTGCCATACACTCTTACCTTGCAAGCCAGTATCATAGCCCTGTGTTTTCTGTCAGGAAAACTGCTAATCTTTTAATCCTGTTAATCTCTCTGGGTTAACTATGTTCACGCCTTCCCATACAGCCCAGCATCTTCTGTGCCAGCCTCTGCTATTTCTAGTTGTCTCATTGCATGAAATAGGTTTAACTGCTTCTGCTGTTGACCCTGGCTCTTTATAACAGAGTCCGTGATTATCTTTGAATTGAAAACTTGAGGTTAGCCAATACCATCCTCCAGCCTCCCAGTGTCTTTCTGATTTTTCCTTCAGTTTTTGGATGATATTTTCCCAGATTAAAGAGGTGTTATTCTAAACTGAGGTCTAAAAGGATGAACTGATCTATACTGAGAAAGGGGAGCTGAGTCCAGGATCTGCCCCTTTCAGTTTACCTAGAATCAGCTGCTCTGAATAACCAAATTTGTAGCGAAGGTTAGGATTTTTTTCCTCTCTGCATATCTCTGTTGTAACTGATCTGCATAGGGGCTGCTGCTAGCAATGCTACATTTTTCATCATAAGGGAGAGACTTGAAGTATATGTACAACCAGCATCTTCAGGAGTTCTGCAAGGGGGAAGTAGCTTTATATTTGCCATCATATCTTCACAGGGGATCTCTCAGCATAGATAGTGAATTTGCTGTGGCTCTGACCAGACCTTCCTTTCTGGCTAATCATCACCCACTTGCAGGGGATTGCTGACTACCAGGTGTCAGGGGCCTCAGCTAAACAGAACGCTTAGGCCTTGTGCATCAGCAGCTTTCTCCTACAAAGATTTTCTACTCTGAGGCCTGCAACCTGAGTTTTACAGACTAGTAGAAAAATAAGCAAGAATTGAATGAGTCCAATGTGGCTTTTCTTCCCCACAGTCTTAATTTTTGACTCTACAGGAAAAACCTTGCACAAATTATGATTTCCCTGGTAATTTCTTTGAAGAAGTGAGCGGGTGGTGCATCCATTATGCATTGTACTGCCATTTACATGCTTGGCCTCACTGGCTCTATGGTATATTAAATGCTTTATTTACCCATTGAGCTACCTGTCATCTAATCAACATTTTGTTTTTCTTGCATTTCTTGCTGGATTATACTGACAGTAAATTGTTTCATGTAAATTAAAACCACATGAAAGCTTTTAAAGCCATTCTTAAATACTAAATGATTTTGCAAATATGTTTGTTGGACAAGAATTGCATACAGGACTCTTTGCTTACCTATTTATTCTATTGTACTTTTGCTAGACACTCCTCATGCAACTATTCCATCAAATGGTGCATCCAGGTATTCAGCCAGACTGCCAGAACTCATTTATACCATGCTCAGGGGTGGTTTGAGTAAACAGTAGGCAGTTAACAAAGAACACAGTAGTGAGCCGCAGTTACAAATGATATTTTGTAAATTACAACACTGTTATGCAGTAAACACAAAAAAACAATGTTTTCCCACTTGCCTGGAGTATAAAACCAATGTTGGTTTAAATATCTCTATACTGTGAAGAAATATTCTTATTATTATGGAGCTATTCTTATTAACCTTTCTTGTGACTGCTGTTTCACCACAAATAATTTTTTTGTTTACAGGTGGATCGGATCATCTTCTGTGTCTTTTTGGAGGTCGACTACAAAATTTTCAAGAAGAAAATGGGCGAGTTTTTCCCCATAGGTATGTGCAGTAATAAGTTGTTGCCTCACTGTACTAACTTTGTACAGCAAAAAGGAAACATTTTGCATCTTCTGTCTCCTCAGCTGAGCATTAAGCCTAAGTAGAGATGTTCAAAAAGTCCATGGTGAAAGTGCTGTATTTCACTTTACTAAAAGCTCTATAAGTTAGAGCATGTTTGAACTGAACAGATGTTCACTCTTCGGTATGGGGGGCCTTGCACTACCTGAGGCCAGGAGATAGGGGAGCTCTTGCATGCATCCCAGCATGCCCCACAGACTTCCCAGGCTGCTGTAGACTCTCAAGCACAGCCAAATGGGCAAGCCATCCCTGATTGGCTGCCTGGGGTAGGGGAGCTGTCTCCCCCTCCCCTCCCCTTCCCCACTCTGTCAGTGACAGGAATCAGAGAATCACAGAGAAGCAGGGCTGGAAGGGACCTCTGGGCCAGGCTGGGGACACCCAGGGACCAGGATCCAAGCATGGGAGGCTGTCTGCTGAGTGCCAGCAGGGAAAGGCTGGGCATTAGCATCTCCCTGGAGCTGCAATAATGGCTGGGGGCACTGTTCTGGACCTGCTATGGATTGGGGGAGAGGAGGGGTGCAGGGCAAGATTGCTTGGGGCCAAGCTGGACACGGACATGGGCACCCCCCCACCCCCAAACTCTGCTCCCTGCTGAATGCCAACAGCAGTGGCAGAAACTCTGCTCCCTTCCCCACTGTGCCATGGCTCTATTTGGGGCCAGGATGGAGACCCACACACACGTGTGTTCTGACACCAGGGGTAGGCAATGTTTTTTGGCTGGAGTGCCGAAAAAAACAGAATGTCTACCTTGGAAGGTGCGGGAGTACAGACATGCCGGAGCCTGGAGCAGCTGTTTGCAACCTCCCAGCTGCAGCTAGCCCAAGGAGCCCAGTCTGCTTGCAGCAGGGCTTGCAGCCTCCCAGCCACCTGCTGGGAGCAGCCTGGGCTCCATGGCTGGCAGCAAGGCTGGCGGTGGTGTGCTGAGCAAAATTGCCATGCGTGCCATGCTTGGCACACATGCCAGGGGTTGCTGACCCCTGTCCTACATGCACTCAAGCCCTATGCTTTGCTAAATACCAATGGCAGTGGTGGCAGCAGCAGCTCCACTCCCTGCCCCACTACACCATGGCCCTGCTCAGGGCAAGGCTGGAGACCCACATACCCCAAACCCCACTCCCTACAGAGAGTCAGCTGGAGTAGCAGCACGAGCTACACTACTTTTCGCTACACTGGGAACTCTGGAGAGGCAGAGTGGGAAAGGAGCTGCCATGCTGGGTGGGCATCCTCCAGCTTCCTGGCGCTGGGCTTGGTGGGGGCTGGACTTGCACAGCAGGGGGGCTCCTTTTCCACCCCCTCCTCTCCTGCCAGAGTTCCTGGCACAGCCCCACACTGTCGTTCCTGGTTACAGCTGGGGAACAGGAGCCTCCCTGCTGCTGTGGGGCCTGACCCGGCCCCCATCAAGACCTGAGCTGGGAAACTTGGGGGGCGGGGGGGGGGAAGCCTGAGTTTCCACTCCCTCCGCTTGAGTTCTTGTGGTGAAAAGTGGCACTGCACTGCAGCTACTGGCTGCAGCTGGGGAAAGGAGCACCCCTGGCTTGGCTGTGTCATGCTGTGGGGCAGCTGTGTGGACATAAACTCCCCTTTCTCTCTCCTCTCCCACTGCCCCCACACCCCCGCTAGGCTCTGGCTCACAGCTGACCTGATGGAGGACCCAGGACTAAGATCAGGGGCTGTCACTGGCTCAGGTCAGTGACAGCTGAGGGGGCAGGGCTGGTGCTTGGGCAAGCACACTATCCTGCAAGGAGTCCTTGGGATGCCGGCGAATACAGCCTAGCTTCATGCCCAATGGGATGTGGCATATTCATTCAAAAAAGCACTATAACCTAAAGCACTTTAGTCTGATAGCACATCCATCGAGGGTTAACTTAGAGTGTGATCTGCCATTTTTAAAGCACTCTATGAGAACTGAATTTCTGTTCTGTTATGGCTATAGAGTGCTTTTTGCATGCTTATAGCACAGTATGCATAATGTCTGTACCTTACCTAAAATGTTAACTTCCTTGTAAGACCAGCTGTGAATCTTGTCTTTGTTCTTGTAAATGTGTATAAATTTGTTTAACTTTGAAATCAGGGGCACTTGTGTTTACAGGATCTAGGCCAAAACTTGTAATACTGAAAACTGTAGTTTCTACCTGCTTCCTGTCACTTAAACCAGTTTTATAGCACTGAGAAGAAAGAGTTTTATACTAATGTAAGTGAGAGAAGAATAAGCTCTTTGCTTATGTTTTTTCTGCATACTTTGTCCATTTTTTCCCCTTTCATTAATCATGCTGGTAGGATTTTATTATGAATGAAAATATATTGCAGAGGCTAGAACCCAATTGTTTTCTGATGAGAACTTAAAATTTGAGCTGTCCCTGTACAAAAATGAATCAAAGGAGAGATGGCTCTCTTAAGAACGCTAAGGGAATAATTGCCATTCATCTTGTGCCTCACACAGAAGATTTCTTTTTTGGAATGTAAAAAACCTCTAATAGATGGCAATTTTTTTCAGAAAAAGAAACCACTGAATACCTGATTTACTTTTATTGTATGTATCATTACATTTTTTAAATGTATTTTGCAGAGATGCTTTTCACCTATAGTTTTGGCTGCTTGTATGTCTTCTCCTTTCTATCACACTGCTGGTCCTGAGGGTCTTCCCACCTGCAGTTAACATGCAGGTTCTGGCAGTGTGTTTCTCACCGATTACAAACCTTTTATTCACACCAATTTTATGATTCTTTTATACTGCAAATTGGTGTAAAGGGTCTATAATGTAAAGGAGACCTATAAAGACCTGATATGTCTCATGAAACTCTTAGAAACTTCTTGGGGACTCAGGTAGTCACAACAGCCAGAAGTGTTTTTTCTCCCTATCTGGGCTTGTGCTAAGGACCTTTCTTTCTGATCTCACTATTGTTGTAAATGCCTTTGTCACTTCCAGATTGAATTATTGTAGCAATCGCTGACTGAGGCTGAATGTGAAGACCACTTCAGCTAGAACAGAATGCTAGAATCCACTGACTTCACAGTGTTTTTGTCTGTACTATATTATATGTGACCCTGCTGCTACTGTACCTGTGTGACAACCTCTCTGTAGTGCTTATTTCTATGCCTACATTGGTATGCAAGGTCAGATTACAGGGGACCATGTTCCTTATTTGCACATTCCCCATTGGTATGCATGGGTGAGAGAGTGAAAAACTCTTTTGTGCTTGTATTAGACTGTTAACATGTTTTAAATGCATTTAATGATTTGAACATAAGAGGCCAAGGAAGTCAGGCTTTTATGCATTGGCCCTGCCTTCTTAATTGTTAAATTCATAAGGGGACTGATGCTGTTAGAGAAAGTTGGGTAAATGTTGTTGAGAAGTCAGTGCTCACCATGACAAACTAAGAAAGAATTTGAGGAGAAATTTGTTAGAGATGTAAGAGGTAACAATAAAAAATCCTTAATTATACTAAAAGTCCTTCCAGGGAGTTAGTTGGGTCTTTGGATGATCAAGGTGTAAGAGGGGCACTAAAGGATGAAAGGGCCACTGCCAAGAAACTAAATGCATTCTTCGCAGCTGTCTTCACTGTGGAAGATGTTAGGGAGAGTCTCTTACCAGATCCACCCTTCCCTAGAGACAAGTTGGTGAATCTAACACACATTGAGGTTTCAGCAAATAAGGTCATAGAGGAAACTGATAAACTAAACAAACAGTAGCAAATCACCAGGAACTGATGGCATTCATTCTAGGGTCCTAAAGGAGCTCAGATGGGAAATTGCTGAAATGCTAACTGTAGTATGGAATCAGAACTTGTAGAAAGGTGATATCTTTTATTAGACCAACTAGATTTTTGAAAAAAAAAATTATTTGCAAGCTTTCAGGCACAACCACCCTTCTTCAGGCATAGGAGAAAAGATTGCAAAAGTTATCCTAGGTAGAAATGAAAGTTCAAATTTCATAGGAGAGTTGAAGGCGTGGTAAAATCTCCTGTTTGGAACAGTTCATTTTATGCAGATTAGGCTTAGGGAAAAGTTGGAATAGTCTGTTTACCTCAAAGTTGTTTGGTGGCAAGCAGGATGTAGAGTCATATTTCCTTCTGGTTATGATGTTTCATACTTCAGAAGCATAAAAAGATAGAATGTTCTTCTGGGCAAGAATTTCTTATGTGGTAAAGTATCTCTGGGCTCTGTGATAATGCAAATTACCTTGAACAAAGGCAGGAGCAGTGTCTCAGGTTTCAGGTGGTAAAACTTGTTTCCTCCTTGTAAAATTATGAAGATTTCATAATCTTCATGCAAGCTGGATGCCTAACTGTAGTATGTAACTTATCACTAAAAACAGCCTGGGTACCAGAGAAGAACTGCCAATGTGACTAAAATATTTTTTAAAAGACTCTAGAGTGGGGTTAGAAAAGTATGAGCTGGTGAGCCTAGATGTGTTTCTGGAAAACTGGTAGAAACATAATAAAAAAATGTTCAGCATATAGATTAACATGACTTGCTGGGGAGGAATCAACATGGTATTATCAAAAGGACATCAGGCCTCACCATCCTATTATAGTTCTTTGAGGGTGTCAGCAAACAGGTGGATCAGGCATGATCCAGCTGACATAGCATATCTGGTAATTGAAAAAGCTTTTGACAATGTCCACTAAGCTTTTAGTGAAGTTAGGCAGTCATGGGATTACAGGAAAAGTTAATTTGTAGATTAGCAATTGGCTTAAAGTTCAGTTTTAGGGATGGAAAGGAATAAACAGTAGAGTCCCCTAGGAATCTGTATTGGGACCAGTGCTGTTTAACATATTCATAAATTATGTGGAAAAGGGTTGAGTAGTAAGTTGGCAGCTTTGCAGAAGACACAAAATTATTTAATGTGGTAAAGACCAAGGTGAAACTACAAGGAACTAGTAGTTCAGTATAGATTCAGTGGAGATGAGTGTAAAGTGATGCATGTGGGCAAAATAACCCAAACTATACCTACATTATGATGGGCCCTGCATTGTGGACAGTTTGCTAAACACATCAGGTCAGTGCTCAGCAGCTGTCAAAAAGGCAAACAAAATGTCAGGAATTATTAAGAAGGGAATTGTAAACAAAGCAGAAAGTATCATCATTCCCCTTTATAGATCTATCATGTATCCGCCCCTTGAATACTTTGCCCAGTTTTGGTCCCCACACCTCAGAAAAACTAGAACTAGAGAAAGTACAGAGAAGATCAACAAGGATGGCTAGTGATATGGAATGGCTTTAATATGAGGCGAGATCGAAGAGCGATGAGATAGTATAATGGAATTTATTATGTACTACGGGTCACAAAATGAAACTAATAGGTAGTAAGTTCAAAACTAACAAAAGGAAGTTCTTTTTCATGCAGCGTCTAATTAAAGTATGAAACTCATTGCCATCAGATGTTTTGGAAGCTAACAGTTTAGCCAGATTCAAAAAGGGGTTGGAGAAATTCTTGGAGGAAAAGGGCATCAGTAATTTCTGTTGAGTATAGGAGTTAGGGGTACAGCCTCTGAATCAGAACTTCCTAGAACTTAACTGCTGGAAGCTGCAAGTGAGAGAGGAACAGTGGAAAAACCCCGGTCATGCTCTTGCAGCATCCATTCTCTGCCAGCGGGCACATCTACATGTGCATATTAATGCAAAGCTTTAAACTCTGGTGCGTATCACGCTAGTGTTTATTGCTTTTGGGCACCATCTAGGACCACAGTACATTGAGCTGGGTCAGATCTGTCCTTGCTGTCAAGGGTCCAGGGAGTCAGTCTTCCAGCCTGGGGCTGTTCTGACCTGGCTCAGCGTGCTGCCGAGGGGCTGGCTAGGGCATAAGGGTATTCCTGTGCGGGGCTAGCTGGCATGCAGCCCCCACACTAAAGCACCCTCATGCCCCAGCCAGCCATGTCAGTGTCTACATGTGTAGTTCTGCAGAGTAAAAAATTCTGTGAAGTTTATTAATTTAATCCAGCCTAATAGCCCTGCATGTGTAGATGCTGAGATATTTACTGCAGAGCTAATTAGGCAACTCTGCAGTAAATGTCTTATATAGATATGCTCAGTGTGTGATACAGAATTCTGGGCATGATGGACCTATGGTCTGACCCAGTTAATAGCAGTTCTTATTTTCTTATGACTTGTGTGGAAGTGTATGGTGAAGAGACCCTCAACGCAGGAATCACAAAGGGAGGCTTTAGGTTGGAGCTTTCCTAAAGAGATGGTATTACATCTCACCAATCAGCCATAAATGGATAAGTATTGGTGAAGTACAAATCCCTTTAGTGGGTTCAGTCTGAACCTGTTACCTACTTGGTTCTAAAGAGTTGAAACCCTTAGGGCCCGTGCCTATTAGAGTCTGTATAATTGAGATCCTTGAGGTTACTGAAGGTCTAAAAGACCTGAGTTGTGGGTTCCTTCTACAATTAGAAAAGGTGGTGAGCAGTGGGAGAGGGCCCCCCCCCCCATTGGCAGTGAGCAGCAGCAGAGCAGTGCTCCCCCCCAAACTGTGGTTGTGAGCGACACCTTGGTGATAGCGAACAGCCGCAGAGCAACACCCCGAATGTTGGTAAGCAGCAGTGGACCAGTGTGTCTCTCAGTGTTGAAGGGGTGTAGCGTCCCCACAGCGGTAGTAAGTAGCAGTGGCAGAAGGGGTGGAGCATTGTCCCCAGTGGTAGGGAGGAGTCATGACTGCAGCCAAGGAGCAGCACTCTCAGCTGCAGTGAGTAGCAGCAATAGTAACACTGAAGCAGTGTCTCCGCATGGTGGCATAGAATGGGCAACCTTGAACTAGCAGCTACACTGGCTCTCCAGACTACACTGGTTACTCTGTGTGGGTCTAAGAGAGAACTCTGAACATATTGACAGTGCTAAACTGTAAATAGCAAGTTGAGGTGGGCTACTGATTATTAAAGATTTCCTAAATCTGTTTGTTGTCCCATTTCCCCTTTTCCCCATCAGTTAACACTGTTATAGTTTAATATTACTTGCAACTGGAGAAGTTTGTTCACATTGGAACACCCAGGCAGAAATTATTTCCCCAGGTTTCTGGGTGGGGGGGCTCAAGCCAAATTGCGTAAAACCCCTAAGTTGAACTTGGTCATTGTTACTACCATCCAGTACCTAGCAGAAGGGTTACACATACATGTGTTCCAAAGACTGCATAATCTTTCATTTCATTCAGAGGGGTAATGTGTAGCAAGAAGTATAGCTAAGTAGATTGGATAAAGGCATGTCATTGTGTCCTATTGTGGCTTGGTAACTGGCCTCCTGGGTTATAGTGAACAATCCATATCCCATCTTTGCATCTCATTTTCCTTAACTCTAAAATGGAAGTAAAGAAACCTTTTGTTGTGAGAACTACAGATGAAAGCTTGGTATTGGTGTTATATCTTTAATGCCTTCTTGGGATTGGAGCTTGTGCATGTAATTGGGGTCATGCCGAGGAGGAGGAATTTACTTCCACCTTGGTCTGACAAGGTGTAACTTTGCTGACTTCCTGTACAAATGGTAAGGCCTATCTGGAACTTACTCTTTCTATCAAGACTATCTTCATGGCTATTCTTGGTGTGCTTTAATGGGTAAGGATGGAGTGTTGTTGTAGACCTCACTAAAAAATCCTTGTATTTTGGAGCTTTCAGTGTCATTTTAACACACAAATGGGATGATTGTTAGCATAAGAGTTTAATTTATACGTTGGTATCAACAATGGCAGTAGCCTGGGACTTTGGGAGATTTAGCTTCGATTTCGTGCTGTAGTACAACATCTGTTGGGTGTCTTTACATGAGCAGCAAGGATGCTCCAATATGCAGCACGTATGAGCAGATTCCAGCACGTATGAGCAGATTCCAGTGTCTCATGTTTCAGCATCCCCATGTTTGAAAAAGTGTAGTGGAGGCACTTTAACTAAAGCTTGTTTGATGAGCTTTAGATAAAGCTTCCCCATCACCAATTTTAAGTGTGGGGGAGCTGCTACATGAGATGCTCCAGGCACTCTAATTAGAGTGGCTCTCAGAACCGCTCGAAT
>NW_005843005.1:378144-379771 GCF_000455745.1 Alligator sinensis
TAATGCATCCCACCCTCCCCACCACTCCAAGAGCACATGTATAACACCATTGTGACCTTTCAGAAGTCCCTTAGGCTCAGTTAAGGCATTTGTGTCTAATTCATATTCTGATGCCTAATTCCCATTGTCCTTTGAAGTTTCCCCCTCTATACTTACTTCATCTTTTGGACTGTAATGGAACACCACATTCAGCAGTTCAACCAACCATAGTCTCAACCAACCAATCCTAAATCTGAAGTTTCCTCCGTGCCCCATAGAACCAACCTTTAGCGCACACCACATGTTATAGCAACACCACAGATAAATGTTCCTTTAATAGTGCCCTGCTGTCATTTGCATGTCTGCAAGGGAGGTGTAAAATGCTGCCCAATAGGAATGGAATCTCTTTACATACTCATTGTGCTCACTTTGTGCAGAAAGAAATGGCTGGGGGTGTATCTACATGAGACACTTTACTGAGCAATGGACTAATAATAGATTCGACTGCTGCACAGTAAGGTATCACCATGTAATTGTGAGCAGCAGCTTAGGCTAATATCGGCTAAAGTGCAGTAATGCTTAAGCTAATTAGGCTAAGGCACAGTAAATTAGGCTAATGTGTGGTTTTCTACTACTTGTAAATATAGGTAGTAAATTAACTATGTATTAGCTGCTATGCCGTACCACTCGTGTAGACATTGACCAGGAGCAAATTTGCTCCCAGTCTGCCACACCAGCAGGGGGCCACACTGGATGGGGAACTTCTCTGTCTCTGCTCCTGGCACTGCACAGCTCCTGGGTCCCCACAGGAGCTTGGAGCCAGTCAGCACCAGGATGGTGATTGCTCTCTGCCCCATGCTGTCCCAGTGCTGCAGGGCTTCTGGCTCCCCACAGGTGACAGGAGTCAAGCAGCACCAGGATTGGAGACTGCTCTGCTTTCCTATTCTGTGAGCAGGATAGTCAATCTTATCCTCATCTCTCCTTTGGACTTTCCTGCCACGACTTGGGTGAAAGAGAAAAGAAAAGAGGTTACTGCTTTTTCATTGTTCTTGGATAGAATAATGCCACCCTGGTGTCAGTTGCTCACTGTTATCTCACCACTGTTAAACTGGAAATAAAACTTACACAATGTCCTTGCCAATAACTTCATTGGCAAAGGTAATTGGTGTTACAATCAGGAAATACTCAGGCTAGGTACTTAATAAGGATTCTTCACCACTAATTATCTCATTAGCAGCATGCACTCTCCGCGTTCCTCATTCTTCGTGGGTGCATGACCCTGGGAGTAGTCTCTAGCTACTCTCTCTCACAATCTGTTTCCTCGCTCCCAGTTTCCACAATTCCGCTGGGCTTCAGACTTGGGATAACCCCAATCCCCCTTTCCTTCACTAAGGGGCATGATCCCTTCTTCTTAGAAGTCCTGGCGGATCTGCCACCTGGCGTCTCTGCCTTTCCCGCGCTCACCGGCACAGTGGAGTTTACAGGCAAGACAATCTCCTTTGCTGCTGACCTGCCCCATCACTCAGGGATCCATCACCCAGCACCCAGAAAAATCTCCGTTTTTTCTTTTTCCCTGCGATTGTTGACACGGCGGGGTTCCCAGGAAGGTAATCTTCTTCACCACTGACTTGCCGTGTACCTCAGGGCT
>NW_005843005.1:379781-382010 GCF_000455745.1 Alligator sinensis
CCGGAGTATGTCTGCATCTCTGGTAGGTCTTCTTCTTTCTCTACGGAGCTTTACCGCTCCTCACTTCTTCTTCTAGTGCCTGAAGGCAATCAGTCTTTCTTCCACCACCGGTTTTATGCCTCACTCAGCAGGCAAATCACCCTAGTCATGTCCCAGGTGTGCAACTCCCCCCACCTGGCAGGGTTCATTGTCAGGTCAGTCTGGCCTGATCTTATCTAAGTAACAGGGCTTTTGCCTGAGTCCCTGTTACATACTCATCTGGGGATTTGCCAGCAGCTGTCCTGTTCCTGGGGCAGCTTCCAGCAAGCTCCCAGCTGGGCCAGGTTCCCAAGAGTGGGACAGTCCCAGTGAGCCCCCTGATGGGTGGGGAAGCCCCCTGGGCATCGGGCTTACTGGGAACTGTGTCCTGATGTACCCAAGGACAGGAGAGCTCTGCTGGCTGCACCAGGGCCCCTCCCGATGTGCACAGGCCCAGAAGACAGCTGCTGCAGCAGTCAGCAGAGCTCTCCTGGCCCTGTGCGCATCAGGACCAGCCCCCTTGCCGCCTGCCACACTCCAGGCTAGCACCCCAGGGGAGCCTGGAGCTCCCCTTGGCTGCTGCAGGGGGGCAGAGCAGGGCATTAGCAGCCCTGTAACTGAGATGCTCCCATTGGGAGCTTCTAATGGGAGGAATTACTGTGCATTATTTTACAGTGCAGTAAGCCTATATCACATTAATAGCACGTATAGACATGCCCTGTATGAGGTAAAGGTGAAAAGAGAATCAGTCCTTAAATCTGTTCTTTTGTGACTTACTACATTACCCCAAAGTAATTAAAATTATCTTGCTGTAACCAAAATGGCATAAAAAGAGTATTGAGATTTTGAGAAACACATAATGGAAAATGACAATAATTGATTAGCTGACAGACATACACAGTCACTAACTGGCTCCCCTGCTCAGAAGAATCAGAAAAGAGGCAAGGATTGAATTGACTGGAAAGGTGATCAGCATTTTCATTCCACTCAGGGATGAGGTACTGTCATAGGACAGTGTGCAAACTCTTGCAGTGCTGCAGTTCTTGCCATGTCTGTCCTGCAGAGACACTGTTAACTTTCATTTCCATTGATGTCAAATTCACTTTAATTTAAAAAATAAAATTAAAAAATATGCCCTGAATGATGGCTACATTTATGGAATGACTCTTTTGTCTGCCATTTGTTCCCGTTCTCTGCTCTTTTGTGAACATTCATCTTTGTTTGGTTCATTAACTGGGATTTGTATGCAGAGACACTGACAAATATTTTGCAGAATCTTTTCCTGTAAAGCTGGTCCATATCTCCAGAACACCTGTTTCCTGTACAGAAGACTTTTTTATGGTGGCCTCATGTTGGGGTAACTAGCTACTACGCTGCTTCTGGCAATACATTTCTGATATTTAGATTATATTCTGGAAGGATTCATAAACTCTACCAGTGTTTTTATATTTTATATATTCAGTGGTGAAGAAAAAGATTTACAAAAAGTTACAGTGTTCCTTACTGCTTAGGCGTATATGAGCTGATAGAGCACAACCCTAAAATTTACAAGAAAAAGCAACCCTGGGATACATTTTTAAACTGAAGAAAAAATTGTTGAGACATTTTATATTTGAATCTAGTATTCAGAAATATGATAACATTTTTCTACTCTAACCTATGCAGACAGGACCTAGAAAAAGAATATATCTGTGGTGCTGTATGCATACATAGTCATTACTTTAAAGCTGATACATTAATGCATCCAAAAAGACATCCAAATATTTGAGGTAGTCTAGGGATAATGAAATGAGGCTAGAGTTACACTTTGGTACTTTCTAGTAAGCTAAATATACATATAGAGAAACTGTTTCATTTGTTGGACATAATATTATGCATATTTTGCAAATAGAATGCAAAAAAATAGTTGAAAAATCCTGCTAATCTTAAAACCTTGTCATTTGTAAAGTCTAAATATCTATAGAGGACACAGCAGACTTTGAAGGTAATTTGAATATTTAGATAATTAATTCCTTGCAAGTATAATGTAGATTTTAGGTAATAGATTTATTGTTACAATCTCAGCATTTCTGAATTAATCATGGTAATCAGTAGTTCATATAAGGCCTAATTCAAATATTACTGATGTCAATGGGAGACTCCCATTGACTTAGATGCACTTTGGATCAGGCCATCATAACTGTCCATGCTCAGTAGTAGAGAAAAACTACT
>NW_005843005.1:382020-383635 GCF_000455745.1 Alligator sinensis
ATAAAATGTTTCTTTTGAACCTTTAAAATATAAGCCAGAATTAAAAATAGGATGAATGAAAAAAGTAAAGTGTAAAAACTTTCTTCTGTGTCTAGAGTGATAGTTAAATCTTAGCATTAGGAAAACAAGAGGAAACAGCAGTCTTTCTTTTATACAATTATTTATATCTTTTCATGGAGTGAAGCAGCTTGTGATATATTCCATTCAGATATATTGGGAAATTACTTCATCATGTATTAGTCCAAAAAACAATCTGGCTACAGGTCTTCCGAGCAAAAAAAGGAACCATATTCTGTAACTGCTGCTCACGTGGAGAGTTCTTACATCATTGAATCCGAGAGGACATTTCTTACGAGTGAAGTTGTGGACACACGTAGCAGTTGAACTGTTCTCAAATGTCATTGATTGGGAACTGTTTCACAGTTGTGTGTAGTGCTGGGGCTTTGACACAAAGGATGGAAGTGAGCACCAAATCCAGCATGTCTAACAGTGGGGGAGCAGGGGAAAGAACTTTCACCTATGCTTAGGTGGTGGGTAACCTGTGGCTGGGAGCATTTTCACTTGTCTGCTTTTCTCTCTCGCCTAAACATGAGTTCAGTAAACTCCAGTAGCCTGCACTTGACTGAAATCTGCCATGTGCTTGCTTGACTTGGAGGGGTGGAAAGAGAGGGAGTGCTTGGATCCATGCTTTTTGCTTTCTAGAGGCATGGGGGCATGATGGGGGCTATGACTGAGTAGGGAGTGAGGACACAGCCAGTTGTTAGCTTTTATTGAACAAGCAGTGCAAGGGAGCTCATTGATAGGAAGTATCACCGAGCGGAGGAAAAGAGGGGGCAGTAGAGTTCAAGCTGTGTACCAGGTGTCCAGGTGCAGCATTGGAGTAGGAAGGAAGGGGGAAGCAATGTAGTATGGGATGCTTGGAGGACTGGAACAATTGATATCCACACATAACCAGCACGGGTTCGTAGCAGGTAGATCATGCCTGACTAATCTAGTCTCTTTTTATGACCAGGTTACAAAACGCCTGGACGCAGAAGTAGGGGTTGATGTCGTATACTTAGACTTCAGGAAGGGCTTCGATACGGTATCCCACCCCATACTGGTGAACAAGTTAAGAGGCTGTGACTTGGATGACTACACAGCCCGGTGGGTGGCGAATTGGCTAGAGGGTCGCACCCAGAGAGTCGTAGTGGATGGGTCGGTATCGACCTGGAAGGGTGTGGGCAGTGGGGTCCCGCAGGGCTTGGTCCTTGGACCGATACTCTTCAATATCTTCATCAGCAACTTGGACGAGGGAGTGACGTGTACTCTGTCCAAGTTTGCGGATGACACAAAACTGTGGGGAGAAGTGGACACACCGGAGGGCAGGGAACAACTACAAGCAGACCTGGACAGGTTGGACATATGGGCAGAAAACAACAGAATGCAATTCAACAAGGAGAAATGCAAAGTGCTGCACCTAGGGAGGAAAAATGTCCAGCACACCTACTGCCTAGGGATGACCTGCTTGGAGGCACGGAAGTGGAAAGGGATCTTGGAGTCCTAGTGGACTCCAAGATGAACATGAGTCGTCAGTGTGACGAAGCCATCAGAAAAGCTAATGGCACTTTATCGT
>NW_005843005.1:384030-401025 GCF_000455745.1 Alligator sinensis
GCCTATGCAGGGGGTTGGACTTGATGATCTATTGAGGTCCCTTCCGACCCTAGCATCTATGAATCTATAACAATGAACTGGTTCACAGTGAACTGGTTCAACGTAGTACTCGATATTCCAGGTATTCTTTTCAACTGTTCCAGGCAGCTTTAAATCAGTTTATCAGTCTCATATATCTGTCTGCTTCAGGTTTAAACAGGATTTAAACTGTTTTAAGTGTTATGAGTGTCAATGGCCTAAGTACTCCAGCCAGTATTTGTGTTGCTCATCCAAGATCTGTTGTTCCTTCTGATAGAATCTTTGTTCAAGTTCCTAGACACCATTTCATTGATTATAACTTACAACCTATATTGTGAAACCATACAAATGATGCCTTTAAGGTCACGTTTAGCAGTATTTACTTTACAGTGACCTTGACTTCAATATGATCCCTTGCACTTGAGTAAAACAAGGTATAAGGGTGTTTACAGGCCTGAGACCTAAGATGTCATTTTCATGTTGTGTTCTAGGTATAGTAAAAAAAAAACCTCCTTAAATCTCAGGTCTTGTGGTTACCCTTAGCAAATGCTCATTTTTCATGGCAACCACAGTACATTAGGAATGCTGTTATTAAACTGACACACTTGAAAAATATTTCTGAGTCAAGCACCAGTTATCTGTGGTTTGGGGGAGCAATTGTTTTTCCATAAATGTGCTCTAGATAAAAATGGCTCAGATAAAGGATTTAAATGGTGAAATAGCAACATTCCAGGTTGTTACAATGTCTACCTTAAACAGTCTAACAGGATTTCTGGACAAAGCCATTGCTAATAATTATATATATATAATTAGCTGCAAAAGCCTCTGTTAAAATATATATCTATATCTATTTTAATAGCTGCTTTTGCCTACAATTGACTGTAAATCTGTTCTACTGAGCAAATAACTACCTAAAGGCATGGGGATAAGACAGTCTATAATGGTAATAATTTTATGGTATTTTATCTCCTTTGCCTTTTTAGTTACACTGAGAGGTGCAGATATATTAGAGATGCCATCGCAAAGCAAATTAATTTTTAAATCGTCAT
The DNA here is from genome assembly GCF_000455745.1 of Alligator sinensis. Classification (NCBI taxonomy): domain Eukaryota; kingdom Metazoa; phylum Chordata; order Crocodylia; family Alligatoridae; genus Alligator; species Alligator sinensis. The sequence goes on from NW_005843005.1 coordinate 385,098, forward strand.
ACACAATCTGATCATGTTAGAAACATTTATAAATTGCTTTATGAAGGGTCTTAGTACATCCAAAAAGGCATAAAATCCCTGCACTAATACCTGGATAGAACCTACAATATACAGGGTAATTATCTTGCTTATATTGAGGAGTATCATTCTTCAGTAAATCCATAGACTTCAGAGGGATTTATTGTGTAAGGTCCTGATCACTTTGAGTAAGGAAATCACAGTCCTTCAGGAGTAGGTAATTTGTTGATCAATTTAGCTTCTTTATCTGCAATTAGAACATGAACAGATTGTGAATTCTCTGCATTCATTTGTCATCCACATGTATTCCACAAAATATTTTTTCATGGGTTTTATTTTACTCTGCAGATTGATGCAAAACGGCTTAGTGGGAATATTCCCAGGATTAGAAATGTTGAGCTTGCTCCCCAGACCACTTGGCTATTAATGGCACTTTGATTCTTCCTATCATTCTGAGAGACACAAGGCTCATAAAGCCTTTTACCTGACACTTGGACAAGAGAAAGGGTGTAGTTAAACTGGTCCTGCAAAATGACAGTGGACTATGCTTTTGGAAAACTGAAAAGGGAAGTGACGGTACCTCATGGCATACCTCGTTGTTTCTCATCTTTGCATGTTTCATGTGAGTGCTGTGAAAAAGAGGGAGAGGTTCTGGAAGAAGGATGGGAGCAGTAGGGACAAAAGGCCTTCTGAATGTTAGCAACAACTGGAGAAAGAACCTCTGAAAAATGCCTTAAAGGATGCAAAAAAATGAGATCAGGGATACTTTGTGATCCTTTTTTGAAGCCAGAGACTAATGAATGATTGACAACAAGGAAATTACTATAATGGGTCTGTGCCTTTGTGTTATTAGGAAACAAATTGGTAGTGCGAAGGGATATTATGTAAATGATGGGGAGAGCTGTTCCTGAATGGCTTTTTCTCTGTTGATTATTTCCCAAAAAGCCAATTACTGCATTTACAAATAACATAGGCATCAAATAACATTTCTTGTATTAAAAAAAAAGCACACATTGAAAATTTAAAACTAGTAGAACTGTGGTGCACCCACAATGTGCAGAGTTCACCAGTCCCTGTAAGTGAGGCAGTACAAATCGTTCTCTTTATCCTTGTGCACAGGAGTACATTGCTATATGCAGAGCTTGCCATGTGGTTGCTTGAAAGTGTGGTCCCAGTATGGGGTGTTTTCTACACTGTTCAGAACAGTGCTAGAGATGTAGTGTCTGTTTGATCTTTACAACAAAAGCTACTCAATCTCAGCTACTTCCCTCTGGTACATATCCCTTTCCAGGACCATATATTGTATTTCAAGCCTTTTGAGTCATCCCTCCATGCTCCTGCCTTTTGAGGTCCTTTGTTGTGATGCAGTGACCAGTTTCTTTTGTCTTTTTTTAACAGCATTGGCAGCTTCTAAGCAGGTAAAAGTCCCCTGTGCGCATGGCTTGTGGCATTGTGACATAAAGGGAAATCAGGAAAAAGTACAAATATTTATTGTCCCATTCCTAATCCCGCTGCCAGTACTGAGAAAGTGTTAGTTTCCCCACAGTTTTAAAAGCCATTCTTATCTTCTGTTTCCACTTCCACCTTGCAAAGTGTCAGATTACTTCCCCTTGACTAGGACCACTGCAACATCCTGGGTAGGTGTGCAGTGCAGTGGTGGTTTTGAGCACAGCTGGACGCATGCCTGCAGTAGTTTTAGATGGCTGTTGGGTAGATAGGGGACAGAAATGCTTTGGGAGGATGTTATCCTACCCCTTGTTACCCTGAGGTGAGTTCTGAGAAGGCGTACAATGATCTTGTGCAAAAAAGGGAATGGTTGCATCAGAACGATACACAGCACCGCTGCTTGCCAGAATGATGTTCACTATTCTCCATCCCTGCAGGTGCACAGATGGAAAGAAATACTATTTGAACAGTCCAAAGGAAACTATTGCCTTGCAATATGTTTGGCACTGTTTTTAGCTTATGTTCTCTTTCACAGCAGCTCGTCATAAAATTCACTACAACTTACCTAGAATTGTCTGGAAATTGTCTTCCATCCAAAAGTTTCATATAATCACAAATGTCTTATAATGGTTTAAAATATCTATGCATTATGAATTGTCTCTGAAGCCAGACTTGAGCTAGCTTGCCTCATAAAAACTCAAGCTATCTAAAAAGCTGTGGGCATTTATAATACTTCAGACTGCATATCTCCTATGGCATTTTGAGTTTCTGTGTCTGTAAAAACACAACCCTGTATTGGCTGTAAAAACACAGCCCTGTATGGCTGCCCTGCAATAAATTTGATTTGTGCAGTCTCCACCTCATCACACCCAGATCTTGCCTGGGTGAGGGGGAAAAAGCAGGAAGCAACTTAGGAATGGTGGGGGTTGATTCACGAAGTGTGGCCATTGGTAGTAGATTTTGATATTATACAGAAGTAAAACCTTTTCAGTTGTCCAGAACAGATACCATTTTGAGCACACTGAAAGAGAGGTTTTTAGAACTCTTCTTTCTGGCAGTGACTGCTGGATTCATAAGTTGTTCAAATCCGCCTCTGTGTTTTTTATTTTAATACATTATATATTACTTACTGGTACTGAACCCCTCTGAATCTCTCTTCCATGGTAGTTCCTGTCTAGCTGTATACATGGAGTTCTTTTGTAATCTCTGGATCTGCCAAGTTATTCATTTTTTGGCTGCCTGGAAAAATCTCCTCTTGGTTAGATCCCATTATACGCATGGCCCAAGAGTATTTGTTGTGACTTCAGGGGTGGGGCTGCTATCTGAATTTAGCACATCATTTTTGGTGGCAGGGCTTGTGAAAATGCACTCTCATTTTTCATAGTGTGGACAAATAATGGGAGTGTTGATTCAGATTCTGTTTTGGTGTCTCACTTTCTGGCACTTCTCCCAAACCTCCTCCTAGGAGTACCCTTTCTGCTTCATTTGTTCTGATAGTGGGCCTATCTACCTTGTGTCCCTAGGCCTTCTGAGGAGGGATGCTCTCAAGCACACCTTATCAACTTGTTCCCATTTGTTTGCATCCAACTCTGAAATACATTTCCAGAGTTGGACGCACTCTGCCACTAAATTTCTGCTACTTTAAGTGCATTTATAGTCATGAGGGTCATATACAGATGACCTGGAGGACAGATATGGAGTGCTAGCAACACAGGAGGAGGAGAGCATTCCATTGGTGGAAAAGCCCAGGCCAGGAATCCCCAAGGTGGGGAGGATTGAGACCACTGCCACAAAGGGGAAGTGACAGGTGGTATTCATTGACCTGTTGTCCCAAGAGGTCTGCTGCTTGCCTGGAGCCCAGATCCAAGATGTCATGGAAGGATTACCAAGACTCACCAGCCCTCTGACTACTACCCCAGGCTGTTGTTGGGATGTTATTCCAAGAAGAAAGATTTCTAGGAAGAGTTGGGATCCACCTGACCAAGAGAGGAAAGAGAATATTTGCAGACAGCTCACTAACCTAGTGAGGAAGGCTTTAAACTAAGTTTGATGGGGGATAGAGAACAAAGCTGTAAGGTAAGTGGGGAAGTGGGGGACCTGGAGGAAGCAGGAGCAGGAGGGGGCAATTCCTCTTTCTGAGGAAGTAGGGCAATTGGCTAGTCACCTCCGGTGTCTGTATATGAGTGCACGGAGCCTGGGAAACAAACAGGAAGAATTGGAAGTCCTTGCACAGTCAAGGAACTATGATGTGATTTGAATAACGGATACTTGGTGGGATAGCTCGCAAGACTGAAGCACTGTCATAGGTGGGTACATAATGTTCAGGAAGGACAGGCAGGAGAGAAGAGGAGGAGGAGTTGTGCTGTATGTAAAAGAGCTGCATGATTGTTCAGAGTTCCGGTATGAAACTGGAGAAAGGCCTATTGAAAATCTCTGGGTTAAGGTTAGAGAGGAGAGCAACAAGGGTGATGTTGTGGTGGGTGTGTGCTATACACTACCAGACCAGGAGGATGGGTAAATGAGGCTTTCTTCAGACAGCTAGCAGAAGTGTCCAGAGCATGCCCTGGTTCTCGTGGGGGACTTTAATCACCTTGACATCTGCTGGGCAGGAAATACAACAGTGCACAGGCAATCCAGGAAGTTTTTGTAGAGTGCTGAGGGCAACTTCCTGGTGCAAGTGTTGGAGAGACCAACTAGGGGCTGTGCTCTTGAGCTGCTGCTCACAGACAGGGAAGAATTGGTGGGGAATGTAGAAGTGGATAGCAAGTTGAGCAGCAGTGACTACAAGATGATTATGTTCAGGATCCTGACAAAAAGAAGGAAGGAAGGAGAGCAGCAGAATATGGACTCTGGACTTCAGAAAAGCAGACTTTGACTCCCTTAGGGAACTGATGGGCAGGATCCCCTGGGAGGCCAATCTGTGGGGGGAAAGGAGTCCAGGAGAGCTGGTTGTATTTTAAACAAACCTTACTGAGGGCACAGGAACAAACCATCCTGATGTGCAGGAAGAATAGCAAATGTGGCAATCAACCAGCTTGGCTTAGCAGAGAACTCTTAAACCCAGAAAGGAAGCTTACAAGAAGTGGAAGCTTGGACAAACAACTAGGGAGGAGTATAAGAATATTGCTTGGGCATTCAGGAATGAAGTCAGGAAAGCTTAAAATGCAACTGGAGTTGCAGCTAGCAACGGAGATGAAGCATAACAAGAAGGGTTTCTATAAGTATGTTAGCAATAAGAGGAAGGTCAGGGAAAGTGTGGGTCCCTAACTGAATGGGAAAGGCAATTTAGCGACAGATTATGTGGAAAAGACTGAAGTACTCAGTGCCTTTTTTACCTCAGTCTTCACAGGCAAGGTCAGCTCCCAGACTACTGCACCGGGCAGCACAGTTTGTGGAGGAGGCAAGCAGCTCTCAGTGGTGAAGGAACAGGTTAGGGACTATTTAGAAAATCTGGACATGTACAAATCCATGGGGCCAGATGCAATACATCCAAGGGTGCTGAGAGAGTTGGCTGATGTGATTGCAGAGCCACTGGCCATTATCTTTCAAAACTCGTGATGACTGGGGGAGGTCATGGATGATTGAAAAAGGGGAAATATAGTGCCCATCTTTAAGAAAGGGAAGAGAGAGGATCCATGAAATTACAGACAAGTCAGCCTCGCCTCAATCCCTGGAAAAATGGAGCAGGTCCTCAAAGAATCCGTTTCTAAGTACCTGGAGAATGCGATTAGCAGGGATCCTGGTTTTTTCTGATTTAAAACAAAACCCCAGATTTTTGGTGAACCCCCCCCCCCAATCTACATTTTTCCAATATTTAAATGAAACACTGCTCATTATATATATATATATATAGTGGTGTTTCATTTTAATCAAAGAAAATGTGGATTTGGGGTTACTTTTTTTAAATGGAAAATTGGGGATTTTTAAAATCAGAGAAACCAGGATCCCTGGACTGATTAGGAACAGTCAGCATGGATTCACTACTGGCAAGCCATACCTGACCAGCCTGATAGCCTTCTGTAATGAGGTAACTGGTTCTGTGTATGCAGGGAAAGCAGTAAATATAATAGACCTTGATTTTAGCAAGGTTTTTGATACCATATCTCACAGCATTCTTGCAAGCAAACTGGGGAAGTATGGGTTGGATGACTGGACTGTAAGGTGGATAGAAAGCTGGCTGGATTGTCAGGCTCTACAGGTAGCAATCAATGCATCAGTGCCTAGCTGGCAGTTGGTATCAAGTGGAGTGCCCGAGGGGTCAGTCCTGGGGCTAGTTTTGTTCAATATCTTCATTAATGATCTGGAAGGTGGAATGGATTGCACCCTCATCAAGTTTGCAGATGACACCAAGCTGGGGCATGCAGTAGTTACACTGGAGGGTAGGGCTAGAATTCAGAGTGACCTAGGCAAAGTGGAGGGTTGGGTTAAAAAAAATCTCATGAGGTTTAACAAGGACAAGTGCGAAGTCCTGCACTTAGAACAGAAGAACCCCATGCACTTCTACAGCCTGGGGACTGACTGGCTAAGGAGCAGCTCTGCAGGAAAGGACCTGGGGTTACAGTGGACAATACGATGGATATGAGTCAGCAATGTGCCCTTGTTGCCAAGAAGGCTAACAACATACTGGTTTGCATTAGTAGAAGCATTGCCAGTAGATCGAGGGAAATAATTATTCTGCTGTATTCTGTGCTAGTGAGGCCACATCTGGAGTATTGTGTCCAGTTTTGGGCCCCCCACTATAGAAAGGATGTGGACAAGTTGGAGGAAGTCCAGTGGAAAGCAGCCCTCCAAAGAGGCCAGTCAAGTCCAGGAACTCTGCAGAGACCCACACAGAAGCATGGGTAGGTGGCATGGACATTGCTGATATAAAAGGCATCTCACTCCAGGGGCCAGATCAAGTAATGCATCTATTTTTGTAACACGCTATCATCTTACTGAGCCACAGAAAGACAGTGAGGAGGACCCAAGTAACTGTTGTACTAAATGTATTTCAGGGACTCAAGCTGGGTAGAATAGGATCACCCGTATGCACTTAGATCAACTTATGCACCTGGTAGGTGGAGTGGAATACGTCCCCTGATGTGTCCTCAGTGCTACTAGAAGCACACCTCCTTGAGTGTTAGCATTTGTCCAATTAAGATGATCACAGAGAAATGGAAGTCATAGAGGTCTATATACAGACCTACCCAGATACAAAGCAATGAAGTTGGGGCCAGCAGTAGGAGGATTGCTAGCAATGGAGTGGTTAGGTTTGTCCACACACTGAAACAAATTAATTACAAAGTGTGGTTACTCTTGTTGCAAGGAGGATTAGTTACTACAGGCTCAGAGGGCAAATAATTCACTTTAGGATATTGTTTGACACCATAAGATGAGCAAACTAAAGTCAATCTGATATTATATCCCTGTATAGATGAGCATATCCAGTTACAAGAATCCTTTCTCCCTGCTGTGTTGAGTAGTGTCTCATCCCCATATAAAATATTCCAAGTGCGTTTCATTTATTGCTCAGTAATGTTCTGTCATCACCAGTCACTGACAGAAAGTAACTTCATATGCTTGAGTGCTTCTAATTGCAAAGGATGCAGTTAAATTTTTGTCCATCTCATTCAACTGCTTTTCTGCCAGGCTACTGATGAGGCTTTGTAAGAAACCTACCGTCAAACTGTGTCTGGAAATGTCAACCTATAATACATAATATTTCTAGTGTGAATACACCAGAAGGCAGGTGAGTTTGAAATGCACTTTAGTGAGTATTCTTATAAGTAAAATGCAATCATTTTTTTTCATGGGAAGGAAAGGATTGCAGTAGAATTTTTTTTTTGGATGGATTAATTTTGTATCTGTTCACTGAACTCAGGTGTGCAATATGAACACCTGTAACAGAAATCCAAGTCTGAATACTGCTAGAGTAGAACAATTTTATTCCATTTATTTGCAATTGGAATAGAAGCCAATACATAACATATATGTGTGGGCTAGACTTGTATTGGTATGTGTATTCTACTGCACATCAAGTTATACAATACATAAAAGAAGCCATCTCTGAGGTGGCATAAAGAAAAGTGTCTAACTTCTTAGGAATTGGGTACTAAAGATTTCTATTTGATATGGTTTCAAAAACTACAAACACATTTTACATTCAGTGAGACTCCAGAATTGTGGGCCTGTGTAACTAAGCAACCTAGGAAAAGAAAGTGTACCAATGCTGCAGTAGGGTTTAGATGTACAGTGTGTTTCCGTAGAAAATTCTTCATAATAAAAACTGCATAAGCAAAAATTGATCAAACTTAGCCTGCATTGAGGCAGAGTTTTATATAACACCTATCAGTCTGGTATTCTAGCACTAAAAGAATTAAGGAACACAAAATAGGCAATGGGTATAGAGGAAGGCCTTTATTTAAAAAAAAAAAGAAGATGATGTTTGTATACCTTGAGATGTATCTTATATGGAAATAGTTTGAATTTCTCTGACAGGGAGATCTACATTGCACTCCTTGGGTAAAAATAAAGTTTTTCAGTGCCTGTTTATCTATCCATTTGAAGTGTTTTGGTAGAGAGTGGAGTTGAAAGGATCAGAAAGGGCAAAAAAATCCATTAACTGCTCTCTGCCACTTCCGTCCCATCATTAAGTTTGGGGCAGCAGAGGGGGATTTTGTTATGTTGCAATTAATAGACTCTGATGAGTTAAGGAAATGTGTGGTCTGTGGGCTGACTAGGTACTGCTGCAGTATAGAACAAAAAGGGAAGAAGTAAAAAAAAAAAAAGAGAGAGACTTCTGCCAGAAGATACTTGTGAAGTTTTGTTAAGTACAAGATATTTCCAGTCAGTAAGGAGTGAAACCAGGCTTGCAAAGCATGGTTAAAAAGTTAGAATCCCTAGGGATGTCCAGACAATCAAGTAGATGCTTGTAAGAAGCTTTGTGGTAGATGCATAACTATGATAAAAAAGTCATGCAGGAGTTGGAGGACACATACAGTCAACCTGTTAGTTTGATTTTATTATGCTGGTTTACCAGCGCCATTTATAATCCATACTACTTTGTAGCACATGGAGTTTTTTTGATCACTCAACCCCCCACCCCCCCACCCCCAAAACAAAAAACCCCCCACCCAAAGTTGATACACAGGGTGCAAACAGAAGTGACAATTTTCACCCAATCTGGTCACAGATTGGACAAAAACAGTCTATAGCCTTGACCAAACACAGGTACATAGCTGCAGAGGACTTCAAAATGGCTAATCAGGTGAAAATCTGAACCCTCATTGCATAAGGGGGCAGATGAAAACATTTCAAAACATAGCACCTTCTGTTACTTCTGTCTGTGCTGTCTCTCAGCCTGTTGCTGTTTTCAGAGTGGGAGGAGCGAAAGGGAGTGGAGGAAGTTTGGTCTGGGGGCTTTTCAGCCCCCTCTGCAGGATAGGGCAGGTGTATTGGAGCAACACCTCCCCCCCCCCCCCTGCTCTAAGGGGGGGGGGGGGGGCTCCAATTCACCCACCCCTGGCTGGGAACCCCTAGAATGAATTCCCTCTGCTCCCTTTCCCCCCTCCCATTCTGAAACAGGGACAGGCTGGGAGATAGGAGGGGCCATTTGTAGGGACAATTGACTGCAGGCTGCAGCCAACAACTAGATTCCCCTTCCCCCTGGAACCAACAGTGAGCTTCTGTTTGCTCAGGGGAGGTGTGGGAGGGGATTATTGCAACTCAGAACACTTCCTGCAAAGTGTTCTCAGTTATAGCAGGGAGCTGCACTTCTGTCTGCACCCACAGTTTGGTTTCAATTTTCTTTAGATGTCATGAACATTTCCATTATCTTCGTGGTCAAATCTTGAAGTTCTTGCCAACTAAATGCTCAAGGGCAGGAACTTTAGGAGATTCCCAATTTTTGTACCAAAATAAATAAATAAATAAATAAAATCAACCCCATACTAGAAGAGAGTGAGTGTGTGTGTGTGTGTGTGTGTGTGTGTGTGTGTGTGCGTGCGCGCCTGTAAGGTGTCAGTGATGTTATTGCAAATTCATCTGTTCTCCTCTGTTTGCCTCTTTCCTCCATTTATTTGCAAAGGCAGTGAAGCAAAGCTCCATGCATAAAGATTTGTCTTGTTTCATGTTTTTAAGTCGCGCCCTGTATACATAAACCACTAAAGAGCTGCATTCAGTAGGAAAATCTGCCATTGTGAAAAGAAGCAAAGAAAGATGCCATGTGTAACAGGAAAGGCACCTGGGATTGCCATCATGCCCTGTTTTGACTACCCCTATCCTGTCATGCTCCCACTCTAGCCTGTCAGGGTCTCACCCTGCTTCCTCGCCTGCCATACCCTGTTATAAAAGTAATGACGGGAGACTGGTAAACCTAGATGCTCGCTTTCTCTCTCCATCTCAGCTTCACTCCCTTCATTCCTACATGCTTAAGGACTAAATTCATGACCTCCAACCACCCCCATAGTAAGGCCCGTGCCTCACAGGTGCCACTGCAGATTCATGCACCAACTTGTATGGGCTTCAGCTGTCTTAGCTTTAGCCTGCTGGTCACTGTTTCCTGCAGGCTGCCAGCCTAAACCCACTTCCTATGACCCAGCTTCTGAGTCTCAGCCTTGTCCAACCCTTGGTTTGTCTCATTTGGCTTGGGCCCTTGGCCCCTGGCCCCCATCTCCTTGCTCTGCGCTCCTGATCACCCCTTTTCAGGCTCTGGCTCTTAGCCCTCCTGGCTTCAGGCTACCTCTGCTCCCTGTATGGTTTTAGATCCTGGCCCCCTCAGCCTCTGCTCACCTATCATGGGCCCCCAAGCCCCTGGCAGGGCTCAAAACATCTTGTGGTGCTCAGGCACCCCTGTGGTGTTAAGTCTCTCTGCACCACACGCCCCCCGGGTGCCCTGCTGTGGCTCAAGTCTACATGTACCATTTAGGTGCCCCTCCCCCTCACCCCATCCTGCATGTCCTCCTCCTCTCCCCTTTGTAGCCATAAACCAGTCCACCGGTATAAGACTCTAACCTGAAATAAGCCCTCTAGCTATAATGTAACGTACCAACTGAGTGTGAGCACAAACTCCAGGTCCTTGGCTAGATCACTCAGCTTGCTCCTACCCTGAGTCCTATTCCCTTGCAAATCAGCAGTATCCTACTTGCATTACTCCCAAGGAAATCCAGGTCTGAGCCAGGAGATCCTCTGCAGCTCTCCTGCCCTGGAGCTCTTTCCTCAGCAACTCCCAGAGCCAAACTGACCACTCTGGCTTAGGCCCTAGGTTTATATGGCTGGAAGCCACATCCCATTTTGGCCACCTGCCTTCCCCAGCTCTGCACAGGGTTTTTCATGTCAATCAAAGGCCAGCCTGCCTTCCTGCAGCCACAGCCAGCTGAACCTGCTGTCTCTTCTTAAAGGGGCTGTAGCCTCCTGGCCTCTTCTCTCCTTTCCTTACTCCCCAAGTAACAGGGTCTGTTAACCGTGATAGGCTAGAAATAAGAAAACACAGCTGGGAGGAAGGAGAGCCATGACAAAAACTGGGGAAAGTGGAGAAATACAAGGAGGAATCAGGAGGGTGCGCTGATTGAAGTAGGTGAAAGATGACACTCAGTAGTGTGGTGGGCCACAGGAATGCAGGTCTTGAACACTGATCAGACCAGGCAGCTGCTTACTGCAGTTAATAGTGGACTCTGGAGCATGACCTGTGAGGTAGGTATATTGTTAAAGCAAAATAGATTGTGTGTTTAACACAAGGTCTCCTTGAATTAATGTGAAAAACAATGCAAAAAGAAGTCAAAGCAATGAAGAGGATGTAGGTTTAATAGCTTTGAGAATTATAATGGTAATCAGAGCTTTTCACCTGTCTATTGCCAACTCAAATCTAGCACAGATTGATATTTTGAGCTATTTGACATTTCTTTGCCAGTGTGGAATGAGTAAGTGAGGCAGAAGGAGACCCTGAGAGAGGCAAGGGGAAAAAAAAATCACAGGATATGCTAAGTTGCCTCTTTTTTTCTGTTTCACTAATATGGAGAGCAGTACAATCATTCTGTTTCACAGACCTCTGCAGGTAGCAAATGAGAGGGGAATGAAAAACCGACAGATGTGGCTTGATATATGAATCTAATAGGGAGCCCATGACTTGAACAAATGAATGTGCTCTCAACAACCTGCATCCAGATCCCTTATCTAAGATCTTTATAGTCACAATTACGCCAGATAATATGTATGTTAGAGAGCATGTTCCATCAGAGGTTAAATCTTAAAGTTAATCTCCTTTATGCTTGGTTTTACAGTGCTCTTCATATATGTTATCTACTGTATTCCTTATTTTTATATACTTAAGCCCAACAATTATCTAGAGACTTAGTTCTCTGACCCACATGCCACATTCTGGAATAAATGTCTTCCCCATAGCATAAAGCTATAAAATCTTAAGGTAGTTCTTCACTGGGGAAGCCTGCCAATGACAAAACCCACCGAAGTTTTATGTGTGGGCTGCTGACAGGGGTCCTTCTGGGAAGCAAGATTTGTCGTCTTTTTTTTTTTTTTTTTCCCAACACAACTTTTTGAGGAAATCAGTCATCACAGGTACAGGTTACAGGGCTTTAATGGAAAAAGCTGTGCAGCAGGGACCCATTCTGCTTTTTGCAAATATAGCGTGGAATATATATAGACAGGAGGGCTACATGAGTATTTTCCTATGTTGTGAGTTGCTCAAAAGCTTTTGAAAATTGGTTCTCAGTTAGTGGGACCTATGCAGTGGGATTCAAAGAGTTACTTTTCTTTGGCTTGTTTTACAGAAAGTAAATCTGGGAAGCAAGTAATATTGACAGTAACTCTTTAAGAAAATGTTTGTTGTCATCCAAGATCTACTCGTGGGTCCTTGTGGTTTTATTAAACTTCACTTTGAGATTGACAACATCCATGATAAATATATTAAACCAGACCTGGACCTTTGGACAGGTTTCTGTACATAGCTTAGGTGGGGTAAAAACCTATTTTTGTAAGAAAGAAAAAAGGGAACTTTTTATGAACAACAAAATGTATAATGCTCTAGGTTTGGCATTGTGCAAGCTACAAGGGACATCAATGAAGGACTTTTTTTCTTTGTTTTTACTTCTTCATAATTGACGTACCAAGAAGCTGCCCTTGGCATAGAATGTTTTGAAGAGAAATTATCAGTCTTGGACATAGATTCTTTAAGCGTAGAAATGGCTCGCTTAGGGTAAACGATCATTCTTGATGTGAAACTCTGGTGACTAAAGATGATATATAATGCTTCGGCTTCCAAAAACAAATCAAGGTCAAAGGGACTGCTTTGTTGCTTGATATGTAAGCACTTCCTTTTTGTATATTAGAGCTGTGAGTGCAGGAATTTCCTTGAGCAGTTGTTTGGCTACCAGAGAGGGATCTGAGCCAAACAGAATCAAATTTAGACATGAATGTGAAATAGAACTTAAAAAACCCCCCATTTTTAGTAGTGGCATAAGCACTTAGAACCCTATTGACTTTCACTGAAACTTAGCCTCCTTGCCTTAATTAAGGTAGCTCATAATTAGTTCTTAAAGGGAGTAGTTTTCACTTTAGTTTTGTATTACCAAAAGACTGTGGTGCTTTTTCATAATGTCAAATTTCTTGCCTGTTGCCATGATTGCCAGGTTACAAGGTATCCTGTTGCTCTGGGAATTTCATATTCCAAGCCACATGTAATATAATTAAGAACACCCATAGAAAGTCTGCTGATGTATGCATGTCAAGATACCACAGCACTATGCAAATTAAATGCTGAGGCTGATATACAGTATTTGGTATATTTTTTATGTTGGATTCAGTATAAATACCTTCATAGAAAGACCATGTTATTGGAAAATAAATGTTTAAAAAGCTCTCTGTTTACTGAATATTTTCTAAATGTTTTGTGGAGAAATTTAAAAACCAAGGGTGAAATACTAGCCGTGTTGTATTCAGTGGCAAAATTCACTTTGACTTCAGTGGAGCCAGATTTTTTCATCTTTGTTTGCCAAGATAATCCTTTAGAAATGCCTGAAGTTTCTGTTTCTAGGGAGTTAACTCTGTTTTGTTCTGTTTGCAGGCATGCTCAGTAAACATTATACCAGCCCAAATAACTATTTAGCAAAATGAGGAAAAAGGAACAAAAATGTGCAGTGACTTTATTCAATTTTATTTGTGTGTGAAGACCTGGAAAACACTTGGGAGAACCAGTTCTTCAAGTTCTTTCCTGATGGCCCTTTTGAAATGCTTAAGTAAAATTGCTTTAGAGTCTAGACCACAAATCATTAGGGCAACAAGGCCTCAACCCCACAATAATACCCCACAAAAAAACCCTAGGCACAAGCAAAACCCCATTGATTTCAGTGGAACTTGGGGGTAAGAGTTTAGGGATGTGTATTTGACTGCAGAATTTGGACTTAAATATGTAAATTTATCTCCCAACCCTGTCGACCACAATCCTGCAAAACTTTCATGGAAGTGGATGAAAATGTTGCTGTCATAAGGGCTGCAGAAGCAGACTGTTAAGATCTTAAAATAAATGTTTCTGGAAGACTGGATTTTTTCTTGAAATGTATGCTATACCTTGAACCAGAGTTACAGACTTGATATGGAAATTGCTGTGTGAGATTCTAGTGAGGTCTGCTTTATACAAGGATGACATACCCGATAATCATAATGGTCCTTCTGTCCTTAAAATCCATTAAACTGCCTAACCAAAAAAACAGTTCCTGAAGTAACTCGCTCACCAAATCCCATAGTTCTGAGCATTCACTTTTCCTGTAATGGTTTGTGAAGAACTAAACAAGGTGGTGCTAATTAGGACTGATCAAATATTTTTCATCAAAACTGGTTTTGCTGGAAAAGTATATTGTTGACCAAATGAAACTTTTGCCAAGAAGGTATGTGCTTTCTATAGAAACTGGGACTTTTCCCTGAAGGAAACAAGCATACAAAAATGTTTGGATTTGAGGTTTAAAGTCTACATTTTCCATGTAAATTTAAAACAAAAGTTTGCTTTTGTTTACATTTTCCACAAGAAAAATCCAGCTAGCTCTTGTACAAATGCTTCAAGAAACCTAAATAGCAAGATGAGATCCACATTGCTTTTAAGCAAGTGGGGCCAAATCCTGGAGAGTAGAGGTGGGAGCACTACTGAGTGCCAGAGTTTTACTTCCCCGCACACAGACTGCTTCTATAGCACTGGCTTCTCAGACACAGGCTGCAGGCTCCCCAGGGGCCTCCACTTTGGTGCCTCCTCTCAAGTGGTACCTGGGGCTGCTGTCCCACTCGCCTATGCTTAGTTACACTACTGCATTGAAGAATGAGAACTATGCCATTGAAGACCATTCATATGTAAGTCAGGGCAGAACTCAGCACCACTGAGTTTTGATGGCTGGATAAAACCAATCTAACACATTTTCTAAACCTAAGTGTAAAACCTTGGGCAGTTGCAAACAAACTTAAGATAAATATGAAATATGCAAGATTATTCATTGCTGTCTTCTATTTGCTCCTTAACCACCAGGGATCCTGGTTTTCCCTGATAAAAAACCCACAAATTCTCTGATAAAAAAAATCACAAATCCATGATTAAAATGAAAGGCCCCTCACCCCCCACCATGCCCCCTGGCTCTGCTGGTGCCCCTCATCCCCTTCCCCCCATACCCCCCTGGCCCTGCTCATGCCCCTTTCTCCCTCCCACATCCTCCCCAGCCCTGATGGTGCCCCTCTGCCCCCGTTCACAACCCCTTGCCACCCCCAGCCCTGCCAGAGGGGGCCCCCAGCTGCCAGGGCAATAGGGCCAGGGACCCAGGTCCTCAGCCCCCTGCTCCCTGCCACTGAGCACACTCCCTGGGGATGGGGGCCCGTGCTCCCCAGATCTGTGTGTGGGGTGGGGATGGGCTGAGGCTGTCACCCTACTTCCCTCCCCCAGGGCTTCCACAGCCCAGTAGGTGCGACCCAGCACTGCAGGGAACAGCGGGGCCACACAGAGAAGCTTGTTGCCTCTGCGAGCTCTGCACTGCCCTGGCAATGTGTCCCTTGCGTGTCCGGCACAGGTCCCCCTGCCCCTCCTCCACAGTGCAGTAGGTGCAACCCAGCACTGCAGGGAACAGCGGGGCCACACAGAGAAGCTCGTTGCCTCTGTGAGCTCTGCACTGCCCTGGCATTGTGTCCCTTGCGTGTCCAGCAGCAGCGAGGTGCATAACCCCATGCTACTGCCCCCCACTGCTGCCACATGTACATGGGATGCTTTGCCAGGGAAGCACAGGGCTTGTATCAGCAAGGAGGTCCCACATGGCTACACTGTTCCCTGCAGCACTGGGTCTCACCCACAAGGCTGCATGGACCCCCAGGGGAGGACAGCAGGGTGGAAGCATGAGCCCACAGTGGGCAGCCCATGCCTGTCCACACAGAGATCTGAGGGGCACAGGTCCCCCTGCCCCTCCCCAGGAGCATGCATAGATGCCAGGAGCCATCCCTACCCTCC
>NW_005843005.1:401056-409505 GCF_000455745.1 Alligator sinensis
GCAAGTTGAGCCACCCGCAGCCCTGTCCCACTCCCTGCCAGGCCCTGCAGCTGCACATTGTGACCCCAGGCCCCAAGCCTCACACACTGCCCAGTTGGGCAGCAGCCCCCGCCCTGCCCAACTCCCTCCCTCCCTCCCTATGGGGGCCTTCCCCTTCTCCCACTTACTTGTGGGACCTGCTCTCTACCAGCCTCCAGAAAGGTCTTTGCAATACTGCAAAATCCACGGGTTTCTCCAGTAAAATGAGAAATTTGCATTCTTCTCTGGTAAAGGGTAAAATCTGCAGTTTTCTCCCTTTTTCTGAGGGAAGTGGAAGACCCAGATCCCTGTTAATCACTGTCTTTCAATTTCTTGACAGATGATGAAAATGAAGAGGAGACAGAGATGAGTGAGGATACAGGTGTGTATGTACTGCAAATCATAAGGCTGAGAAATATCTTACAATTGATCCCATGGCTATGATGAACATTGCGAGGTAGTTAGCTATGTTAGTCGGAAGTCAATCAGAAGGCAGGGTAGATTTGCAGTAGGCCTGCTGCTTACAAAAGCTTATGCTGTGCATCTGATTTACTGTATAAGGTGCAAATTGACCCTGCTTTCTATAATGAGCATAGTCCCTAGAGCATATTATGGCCCAATTGAGAAATAAATGGCATTAAACTAAAATTGTTAAATCATGATAAAAATATACGTCTTAAAACATTTGTACTTCTGTATTACACTCTTTTGGGCCTCCAGTGATCCTTTCCTACTCTATCAGCATCTGTTTGGATCTGCTCGAATTCTGCCCTTACTAGTTTTTATGTGTATGTGTAGTCATTTGCTGCAGCCAGTCTACATACATGTAGCTTACTTCAAGCCAGCGGTTCCCAAACTGTGGGTCACAACGTCAAATGGGGTTGTAACATCAGCAAATGGGGTCACGGCGCAGCGCACTCTCCCATGCCAGGTCTGGCCTGCTGGGCTGCAGAGGCCCAGGGAAGGGCAGCAGGGTGAGGAGCCCCAAGCCCACAGCAGGCAACCCACATCCTCTCCCCCCTACAGGCTCCACTCTGGTCATGTCACCAATGGGGGAGGGTACAGGGGCCAGGGGGTGGAGAGCTGGGCTCTGTGCTCTGGCATCCGCAGCTGCTGGTTCCTGCAGGCAGCAGCTGGGGCTCAGGTGCTGCTGGGGTGGGGAGCATGGGGCTGCGGACCCTGGGACACCTGGAGAGAGTGGCGGGGGCTGCAGATTGGGAGTGAGGGGCACTGGCAGGGCCAGGGGCCTGTGGATCAGGAGTGAGGGGCACCTGGGGGGTGGAGGCCTGCGAGTTGGGAGTGAGGGGCCATGCTGAGGAAATGGGATCATAAATGGGGTTCTACTGAGGAAAAGTTTGGGAAGCACTGCTTTTTAAGCTATGTAAATATAGACTGGGAACAGCACGTACAGCCATTCACCACTTCAGGGAGCTGCATAGGGAATCCAATATATATAACTTGGGTGGGTGGCAGCAGGGTGGGGGATTGGCAGGTCCAGGGGGGTTGGTGGATCTGCAGAGGGGGCAGTGTTACCCAGGGGGTTGTCCGTGGTGGTGGTGGGGTGTATGGAAAGGTTGGAGGGCAAAAATAGCACAGTTGTGTGATGGGAATAATGCAGCCCTGGAGCTGGAGCAAGCAGCTGGGTCTTTCCAGCCCTGGGGCTGTACCGTGAATGGATACAAGCATTTGACAGATTAGGTTAAACCTTTTCTGCATTGGGTTACCTCAATTTCAATCTATGTTAAGTTCACCTGAGGAGGCACATACCTTAGATCTGGCATGCCATTTTGGGGTGATTTAACCCTCTAGAGGCCTGCATGATTTGGCATTTATATTGACCTAAACTTGATTAATTGATACCCCAAAGTGAGTTTAGAAGTTGTTTCAAATTTAATTTTTCAAATGTAATTGTTATGTGGGTTTTTTTGTGTCTCTATTTGTGAATCACATTGATTTCTTAAATGATTTAAAAATAATATTAAAATAATAATCTTTTAAGCCACTTTGTGGCATAAATAAGACGTTGTGTTTCAGTTCTTAACTCTCTTGCATCCTTTGCAACCCCTCTAAGTTAAGTACGTGGGTTTTACTGCAGATCATCACCAAATTAGGTAACTGGATGGGGAATTTTGCATTTGTCTTCTCCTTTGTGCTTTGGAAGTCCATGAGACCACTGCTTCACTTACATGGCAAGACTGATTTGCATTATCCTGGCAAGACATTTGTACTGATCTGGAAGCTACTGAACCAAATGTCTTCAGAACGTCAAATGCCTGAAAAATACAGCATCTGGAGGACAATGTATCTACAGGACTTCACTTAAGTGATATCAGCATGGCAACACTCTATTTCAGTATTATTTATTTATCATCATATTATTCAGCAGCATATACTAATTGGTGCATTATGTTTTGGGGATCAGCTGTTGGAAGATGCCATTAATATTTGTGCAGCCAAAGTTAAATATCCTTCAAACGTCTCTTAGCAGTAGGGAGTGTTGCCATCTTGACCTATTAGCATAAAAATGTTAATATTAGTAAGGTACATTTGCATAAATGCCATAAATATATGCACAGTCTGCATTTAGGGGTGTTCTCTTTTTATGCTAATGTAGTTGTCAGGCTGAGGAGTATCTTCTTTTAAATGCTTTAAGGAGAAACTTGAATAACTTTAATTTAAAAAAGGTTGCAACTGCTATTTGCCACTTTCAGTCATTAATTGAATGATCATTTTCCATCCCACTTGACTTTATGAGGGCATGACTCCTGCAAATTGAAACAGCAGTTGGAGCCAATATTGATGATCCTCGAATGCCAAGCTATTCATACCTAATCTATAGTCATAGTTTTTCCTTGCATTGTTCCCCTGATGTTTTTTCAATCTTAAAGAATGCTGGGCCTCCAAAAGAACACATTATCAGGCTGTCTCATATGGACCCTTTTTTCTTGAGGTCTCCATATTAATCCAATCCAGTTGCTAAAGCTCATAGTATAAGTTCTCGTCTTCACTTGGGGCCTGATCCAATACCAGTTGAAGTTGGTGAGAGTATGTCCATTGATTTCAGTGCAAACCCGAACAGGCCTTTTGAACAACTACAAAACTGGGTCCTAAGTGAAGAATAACAGATGACCAAAAGTGCAGTTCACGGAGTGATGAACATACTTTGAGTAGATTTTCTGTCTCATGTCTCCGCCACCCAGAAGTGCATGTATCTTATTACACTTAGAAACTCTATTCTCCATTTGATTTTCCTTTAAAATAAATAAGGGGGTATTTTAATTCCAAGTCTGCCAGATGATCTCCAGTGAAATCTGTCTTCAACATTATATTAAGCCCAATTTGCAGTGGTGATCATTATTATAAGTTAATGATAGTGCATTACTGGACTACAATCACACTAATAAATGTGTGCTGTCCATATATTTGATTTGCTGAAGTAGGAAACAGTATTTTAAAAAGTGCTATAGCCCATCATTAAACAGGCGCTCTAAATTAGTTCCTTGATGGCATTTTATTACTATTTTTTTTAAATGAGTACTTTATTGTTCAGGAGGTATATCTTGTAGCAGCTGCTAACATACTGTGCCATTCAGCTCCAAGTGCTCTGGTGCTATCATATTTCATACATTCTGCCACCAGAATGACTTGAGTCAAAGGGCAGATATAGTAAAAGCTGTTTCAGATTTTTGCAGCTCAATATCCTATATATCCTTTCTTTGAGAATTATATTCTGCATCGGCAGAGGGGAAGATTAAACAATCTAATAGGTCTTGTCCACCTTTAACTTCAGCAGTTTAATACTGCAGTGTGATGGTGCTTATAGTTTTCAGCTACATTAATGGAACATTATCGTGAACCTTCGCTTTTGAATGACATGGCCTTCATAGATTTAAAACTTACATTTTTAGAAACAGAAGCATGCAAAATCACCTCTGATGCTAGCATAATTGGGTGCACAATTGCAGTGATTGCATATGCAAATTATGGCAGCGCATGCTTTATGGGAAACATTTCTAAAAATTCACATTCCTACGCAGTAATGTTTCATTTGTATAGAGTTATTTTTGTTGTTGTTGGGTTTTGCTTTTGTTTTTTGGGTTTTTTTTAAATTAATTTCCTTACTACAGTACTTGGAAAACGGATGAAGGAAAAAAATGTCTAATTTACAAATCCATTACTAATTACAAGCATCCTCCTTCCCATTTCATTCTGGTAATGCAGAAGTTCAGTGAAATCAACCCACTGCTTCAGCTCCCAAAGCCATTTGATAGCAACCTGGTGCTAAGCCAAGTATCTGCCAACTCTTCTGGCAACCCTCCTCACACATGCCCAGTGTACATGTCCTGTAAGATATTCCATTTCTATGCTAAACGCCAAGTTGTCAAGCTGACCAGACCCATCCCTAGTTCCAAATATATATATACTGATACTAGATTGCCCATTCAAGTATACATGTTACGGATATCAGGACACAATCGACACAACCAGACTATGTGCATATGTGCTTTGTGGCACCTCAAACTTGTTTGAGGTGCCACAAAGAGTGCATGTGCAACCATGCTGTACACTGCAAATGTGCAGTGCAGTGCCAAAATTTGATACTGAAAGTTCCTGATTTAAAAAAAACAAACCAAAACATGGCAAAAAAACAAAAACAAAAGCAGTGTAGTGCATGCTTCAGGAGCAGTGCAGTGCATGCTGGAGCAACTGGAGGCTGGGTCCTCCAGGGAGATACTCTGGCTAACAACCAGAGCATCTCCTCTCCTCTAGGTCTGCCCCAGCTCCTCCAGCACACTGAGAGTCAGGAGAAGCAGGGAACTGGGCAGTTTGCCCAAAGCAGGCCATTTTGCCCCACACCGCAGCACGTGCATGGGCGTGTGCAATCTTCAAATGTAGCAGCACAAATTTGTGCCGCTACTTTTTATGCCACTGCAAGCGCACACCCTTGCACATGGGCACATGGCCATAGGGGGCATTTCCAAGGATGAGAGAAAAGTGTCAGGCCCTTGTCACTGAATGGAGAAAAAAAAAATCAAGGTCCAAGGTCTGCTCGAGCTTAGAAGCATGTTGGCTTACAAATTGCTTTAAAATTGTAAATATATCAATAACAAATTGTGTTCAACTGATAGCTATAGATACAGACAGACAGATAGATAGTGGTGTTTCATTTTAATTGAAGGAAAACGTGTGCTTTGGGTTTTTAATGGAAGAATTCTGGACGTTTTAATCAGAGAATTTGTGATTTTTTTAAACAGAGAAAACCAGAGTCCCTGCACATAAGCAAGAAATGTGGCAAGCATCAAATCTGGTACCTTCGTACCTCACTAGAACAATCAAGTATCTTTTTGGCAACTGCATCAACTTAGGACAGCCTTTTCTGTGTGTCCAAAGCAAGGTTCAAACACGCGTCTCTGAAGCCACAGTGAGACATGTTAGCTACTCTGCTGCTGCCCCTGCCCCTGGTCAGTGAACAGGATTTGTGAATGTTTCCCTTAAGAGGCCATGTAAGACTTAGTCTCTGTGAATTTGACCCATGAAGAGCAGTCATTTCCCTCCTCCCTCCCCTCCCCCCTAAATATTAGCATGTAGTGGCTATAGTTGCTAAAAGATACAAAGATTGTCAAGTCCAACACCTGGTCAAAATTTAGTGAAATGCTTGCAAGCACAGTTTTGGCAAGAGTAGGCCAGCTTTGTTCTGAACAAACTAGATATATCTCTGCAGCACAAGAAGAGTTAAGATTTATATTTTTGAGGTGATAGAAAGATACTATTTTGAAGCCTACAAAAATCCTTTTCTGTCTTTGGAGTGAGGTAAATCTGCCCATCTGCTAAAAAACAATGAAATTGTGATTGAAATCTCATTTTCTTGAGGCAGTTCTTCCACATACTTTTTGTGGGCATTTTAAGGTTCTTTATAGAGTTGAGAAACACTGTTCCTCTGGAGATAGTAAAAGTTCTAACTTTTCTCAATGCAAGTCGCCTCACCTGACATCTTTGTGCTGTCAATTAAGACATTCGTTATATTATCTGATGCATTCAGATACTCTTGAAAGGCCTAGCGGTGATATACGTGGGCACTTGCACTTAAACTTGATTGACATTTGACTTCTGAGGCTAGAGGAAGCCTCGCAGATTGATTAGACGATAAACTTCATTGTCAGAAGGGAGAGTGTTGATTGAAACCCTCCTATTGATTGAGTCCCCTGAAGTGAAGCATTGTCAGACAGAGAGAGAAAATAGCAGGCAGTGTACACAAGAGCATTAGAGCCAAACTGGCCCCAGGTCAACATGGCCCATTATAAATATTCAGGATTATTTTTTAAGGTGTGTGGGAGGATAGGGAGTGACATATCTTTTACATGTCTATTTGTTTTCAGCTTTTTTAATCTTTTGTAGTAGCCATATGTGTGGAACCTGGCCGTTACTCTTGACTTTACGCCTTTTCATTGATTGAAGAACTGAGCCTTCACCCCCACACCCCTTATATTTCCTGTGGTTAATTTTCAATGCTCTACAAACACGGAAGAAATTGATCTTGATGTCACTTCTTTTCCAAATATAGTATTAGAATTTCAAATTTAATTGGCTCTTATCATGGTCTTCTATCAAGAACTGACTTTTAAAAGAGGAAGATCCAGAGACCAAGCAAATCTTCAGGGTATTTTATTACTGCAGTAAATCAATGATTATAACAATACTTTATATTCTGCAGCTTGTAAAATCCTATAGTAAAGGGAAAATTCTTGCCTAAAGCAAAGATATAACAATTACTAATTTGTGTTTTCTGTAATATATAACATTAAATACATTTTTAAACTAATTAAATTAATCAAACATAGGTCTCCATTTCAGAATATTTATTTGAATTTCAAGCTGCCATGGCATCTCATTTCCTGTCTGACATAGCATTCATTGGATTTTCTTGCCAGATTCAAGTATACTATGCTACAGGATAAACAAGCAGATAGAAAGATATCTTGCCTTCCCTTGACTTTTTGAATGGGCAAGTGCTTAATCTTTCTTTCTTGCTCTTGGGAGAATGTAACTCTGCTTCAAATTGTGACTTTGCCAGAGAGGACAACTCTTCCCATGCCCTATTAAGTAGAGAGGTGCTATTTTTTTCAGACTACCTGGCTGTTTGCTAAGTGGAAGTTTCTTCTCTTACCTTTGTGTGCACAGGAATGTATTGGATGGGAGGTGAATAGAATGTGAGGTCTCAAGGATCTCACCCTCAGCTTCACAGGACTGGCATTTGATAGGGAGTAGGCAATGGATTATCTCAGAGTGCTTTTTGCCTGCAGGCAATTTTGTGCAGTATATAACAGTAAACAAGATAGGAATTGGCAAAACACTTGTGTGATTTTCCATATGTATGTAGAGGCATAACAAGATCATTCAGTGCCCAGAGTGGGTGGGTAATGGTGGAAGACCAATCACTGGAGAGCGGAATAGGGAGATCAGGGGAAGGGAGGAAGAGTGGAGTCTTACCGCTGCTGTCCTGAGAGTGAAGGCTGCTACTGCTGCTGACACTGCTACTATAGCAGCATTGACTTGGGCCCATGAACAGGACAGCCCCATTTACTCTCCTTTGCCCGTACATATGTTACTGAACTCAGGTTGCATCTGCTTTGGCAAAGATTCCCTGGAGAGTGGTGGGGGGAGGGAGCACCATTTTGCTTACCTCCTCCCCTCCAGATATACTGCTGGGCACATCTAGTATCACTGGGCAGGGGCAGCTCAGAGCAAAGACTCCTGGGGCAGGCATGGTGGCAACAGTGATGTACCATGGGTCTCCGGTGCCCAGGGGCCAATGCATTTCTGTCTCCCCCCACCCCTCTGGCCCTTTGCACCGGGAACTCCTCTGCTCCCTCCCCAACCCTGTTTGGTTACCTGTTTCGGCCGGGAAAGAAATGAAAGTCCCAGCACACTGGACACAGGGGAAGGGGTAGCAGCCGGAATTTCTGGCCAGAACAGATGGGGAATGGTGGAAGACCAATTTGTTGTTTAACCCACCTGCCAACCCGTGGGGCAGGCAGGCGGGTTAAACAACAAATGGGGCTTCCACTCACATGATAAGAACTCTGAAGGGCCCAGCCAGCGCCCCCCCCAGCTGGTGCCCAGGGGCTATGACCCCCCCGTCCCCCTCCCCCGTCGGTCTGTCACTGGGTGACAAAGATTCCTGGGATCAGGGTGTGACTTCAGCACCCCCTTGATAGCTGGTGCCCCACTTGCCCTTCCTAGTTTTGCTACTGCATGTATATTATAATGTGAATACAATGTGTGTAATAGCAGGAGGAACCAGGGGGTAGAGCTATACAGCTGTATTGACTGTTGATGTGGACTGTAACTCCCAGAAACCCTCAGGGACTGGAGGGAGGTGGGGGGAAGCAAAAGAAAAAGGAAGAGGAAGTATGAGGCTATAGTAAGGGAA
>NW_005843005.1:409536-433602 GCF_000455745.1 Alligator sinensis
AAGCAGGTGCAACCTGGTCAGCCATACACATAAGAGTGCACAGTGGAGCTGGAGATCTCACTGGCTGAAGGAGCTGGACTCAGATTTGAGGGCAACTGCAAGCTGCTGTTTGAGTGCTCTAGGGACCAAAGGCTTGTTTGAGGACACCTCTGGAGGTTTGTGGGAAAATTAAGATGTTGAACATATGTTACCACAATGTTAATACTTCTTTACCTTTTACCTGTTACCTGTCTTTGACCTATTGGCTTGTGACCCTAACCCCTATATAAAAGTTGGAACTCTCCCTTGCTTCATGTGCCAGTTTCTGGGGCTGCAGGGGTGGCACAATAAGTTCTAGTTTCATAAACAGTGATTAATTGAAGCCCTTTACTCTAACAAGCTGAGACCAAGGGTTTCTGATTTTTTGTAGGCCAAGGTGACAGGGGCTAATTGTGGTGGCATCAGGACATAATCAGTAACATTCTGTGGTTTCAAATGTTTAGATTTCTCATGAGTTTCAACTTTGCTTTGGGTTCCTGTAGTTCTAATGGCTACATTTCTTATTTTCAACTAACTACACTGTTCTTATACCTATTTTTACCTTTAAACTGTTTGACACACGGTTTACTCTTAGCCTAGCATCATGTTAACAGTTGTGCAGAATTGCCTGAATACGGGTGTCAGCCTCCCTATCACTTCAGCTGCCTCCCAATTTTCAGCTGCTGCAAAGCTCAGAAAGCTTGTTTGGATCTTCCATGGCCCTCTTCATGTAGCAGATGGCTTATAGCGAGACAGCTTTCAGGATCCAATCAACACTTCCCCACCTTCTTCAAGACTTAAGAAGTATGATCACCTTGAACACGTATATACTGAATTGTTAGCCTCCAAAAATTGGATACGACTATTTTCTCCCTGTGTCCTTATTTAGGCTCACTATAGTTGGCCTAAGAAGGTTACCAGCAGCTTCAGGGTAGATGGATCCTAAGAAACTTTAAGGGCTGATTGTAAGAGGCAGAAGCCCATGTCTGTCTAATAAGACTGACAAGAGACTGAAGAGAGGTCTCCAGTAACACTTTTAAGGTCTGTAGGAGAGATGTAGCATCATCAGTCTGCTGGTATCCCTCCCTCTCCTCCTTTCTCTCTAAACCACACATACATTTTTCCCTTTCCTCAGTCCCAGCCTTTCTCCTCCTGCAGAAAAAGGCAACTTGTCCATCAGGGTTCTAAAAACTGAAGCAGACCAGGAAGGTATTTTTCTATTGCTGTTGACTAGACTCACACAAAGAACCTAGTTTTAATTGTCTTTACTTCTCTGTTCTTAAACTTAAATCTACTAAAACAAAAGTGTTTGAAGAATTTTCTAATTAGCAAACCTGCTTTCATATAATGTGTCTTAATTTACAAATACCCTGCCTGATTAATTTCCATATTAGTCAACAACATCTCCTTTTTTTTTTTTCTCCTATTAACAATCCGCCCTTGCAATCAGTTTTCACTTTGAGGGCAATCTCTGTGAAGGGAAAGCCTCCAACCATGATTTGACGTCTTACATTAAGGATATCAGAGATGACAAGTCAGTTTGATGTTGTTGGATAAAATCTTCACAACTTTTAAAGCTTAACTGACTAATTTTAAGTCATATACACCCTAGTTCTCTACTATTAAAACAAGTTCAGTACATCACTTTTTTTTTCTTTTCTGCTTCATTTTGTAGCTAAGTAGGAGTAAAAAACAAAACAAAAATTCCAAAGAAACTAATACTGGCTGTATACAATGTTCATTTTTAGCAGTGGACATTTTTGAGGAATTTCTACTGTTAGAAATTGTTCTAAGAGAGGGAGCAACACAGGAGTTCAGTCCACATCCCATGCACCCATCTCCTGTTCTTCCTGCCTTCTCCAAACCAGGCATCAGCCTGGGGAAGCTGTTCCCTAGGCCAGGCAGTCTCTCGTATGGGGAAGAACCAAGAAGCATTGCCTCCTGCTTCTCTCCCCTCCCAAACTGATCCTGGAGGGAAGGGTAGCAGTGGCGCAGTCTCAAGCCTGGGGTAGTCCCTACTCTCCTCCTTTTCCCTCCAGAATGGGAGAAAAAAAGTGTGCAAGTGTTCATTCTTGCAAGAGAAACTCTCACAAGGGATATCTTCCAGGTTGACACCTGGAAGATCTTCTCCCAGAAGGGGCATTTCGCCCAGGAGAGATTGAACAAATGCTTGTCATTCTGCCAGGAGAACAGCGATTCTCCTGGTAGAAATGTAATGTGTATACACAGCCACTATTTTGAACTCTGAACATTCATATTTCATGAAACCTTCGAAGTCAGTACCAAGTATCCACATCTACTCTGCTATCTAAATCAAGAATTTTAGGTCAATTTTCCTTTGTTAGTGCATCATATTGGTGAACGCAAAATTGAACTCAGAGCTAAAATTCAACTACTTCAACTTATTTCTCCACCACTTCATAATACAGTACAATACACATTGCTTAACAAAGCTACAAATTAAAACATTATTAAACTTTATAGGTCTGAAGAGATTAAGAGTGTGTGAAGAAGAGAGTCATTTAAATGAGCTTTATTCACTGCTCAGATGTGAAAGATAGGTAAAGTTCAATTCAAGCCCAAAAGCCCCCATTATGTCCCTATTATGGCAGATGATGCAGTAATGAATCTTCATAATGCCAGCAAAGGCTTCCACACTGACAGGGTTGTGGAGATAAAATGTACTTATAGCTACAATATCTTGTATATTAATATTTAATGAAATAATTTAATTTGAAAATAACATATTTATTAAGCCTTTGTGTTTGCAGAGGGACTGGAACAAAAAGGCCAGCCTCCATCTCCAACAAAGTGCAAATCAAAGCAAGTGGAAGACCTACGGGACGATAAAGAGGGTAGGTGGTATTAAGGCTTTTCAGAGTCAGTCAGCAGTATTTTTTTTATTGTAGGACAAAGATTTACTTTCAGTTAAGGTAAGCAGAATAGAGTGTGACAAGGTGCTCTCCAGCAGTGGCCATGAAGCCATGGAGTCCCTGCAGCCCTCCTTTTGTGGACAATCACCCCTTTACTCACCTGCCATGCAACGATGTCTATTACTTTTATGCTGGAGGCTGCCCCCACGGCTTCCCAAATTGCTCTCTCAAATGACCACCAGGTGCCCATGGTCACTGCTTTGTGTGCTAATCAAGTGGCTCCATTCCTCCCCTACACCATGCCTCAGAGATGGCATCTATTGATCTCTTCCACTTAGCCCCTTCTCTGGACTCTCTGTGGTCACACTCTCTCAGCCCCTCAGTCTGGACTCTAGACCCCTCACTGAGTCCCTAGGAACCTCCTTCTCTCCCCTTAATTCTTCTCCAAACCTCCAGGCTGCTTCTTGCTTTACTTTCCTAGCTGACCTTCTGAAGTTGCAGCCATCCTGATGAGGTTCTCTTAGCAGACTCCAAGATGTTACTGCTGGCTCCACCGAGATCTGGGCTTATATCCTACCTAACCCCAGCCTTCCTCCAGTGTCAGATGACTCTATAATCAACCTTGGCTGCACCTGCAGGCTGCCCCAGCACTAGTTTGCCTGCTTCTTAAAGTGGGAGAAGCACCAAGCTTCCTGCCAGACACAATAATTTTCTTTTAAAATATTCCCAATGTCTGTATTTATTGTGCAAGTATGTTTTAGCTTAGAAACTGGGAGTGAATTCTGCTACAGTTATATTTTATATCAAAGGAGATTCAAAATTAGGAATGATATGCTGATGTAATAATCTATTTATTATTGTTGCTATAAATGAAATAAATGCCCATAAAGTACTTTGATGGGGTGCAACTGATGATATCAAAAGTAATATACATTGCATAATGAAACAGTCAATGTCTGGTGAAGTTAAATGATCAAGTAAATCTGCTGCCACTATCAACTCACACTGTGCAATAGCATTTTTTTCCCCTTTCTGGAATAGAATTTGGTATATAGGGGCATTTATACACATGCTCCAGGAGTTGCAGGGGGAGGGGGCATTTTAATTAGAATGGGTCTCAGAGCTGCTCTAATTAAAAGTACCTGGAGTGTCGCATATATCAGCATCCCCAAGCTGAAAAATGGTAGTGGGGGAGCTTTAACTTAATCTCATCAAACAAGCTTTAGTTAAAATGCCTTTGCTGCCATTTTTCAGTGTGGAGACACTGATACATGTGATGCTGGAGTCTGCTGGAGCATGGCAATTACCACGCTTGATTAATTACCAGCAGAAATGATTAATTACCAGCAGACTCGATCAATCAGCCTCCCTGCATGGGTATAGGGGTCCTATGTTTACAATGTATTTATGTAGTGCATGACCCCATGTAAGGAACATTCATACCCAACTACTTAATTCCATCCAAGTCAGAAAAGGACTATTCTTATGTACTCTGCTGAACAGATATACTTTTCTAACTAGAATCTATGTAGGGAAGCTAATCTATGGGTGCAGAAGCAGTGTATTGTACTAAAAAGTGAAATCATTCTGGTGCTGGATCAAATTAAAATAATTTTAAATGAATTGGAATCTCATTGGTAGAATTGTAAAGTCATATTAGAGTTCAAAGAGGTTTATTAGTACGTTTTCAGAGTGCAGATTTGTATGTTGTTTTGAGATGTGTGCCTCCACAAAATGTTTGTTAGCACAAGGCCTGATAGTGATATAATTCATAAGGGGAGCCTTGATCATTTATTTTTTAGACAGTTTCTTGCCATAAAATACCTTTCACCCAAAGTTCCCAAAGGAACATGTTTAAGTCTCCACCTAACCATGTCATTACATAATGTTCATCATTTTGACTTAGTGCTGTGACTAGTGCTCCTAAAATACTGGTGGTATGGCATGAGTTATAAAGACCAGAAAAATGAAAACATCCATCACATTAAGTAACTGTGAGTAACATCCTATCACTAACCTTGTGATTGTTTGTTAATGGCAAGTACTTAGAAAATGGAAGTTATTATCTTCAAGGTGTGGAGGGACTCAAGAAATCTTTTCCAGCCTTCTTTCTCATTAACTATATATTGCTGAATTGAACCCACCTCAAAAATCAAATAGCAGTTTCATCTGTAGATTATCATTTCATTAGAGAATCTCCACAATGACAAAATAAAGATGCCCATTTAGCTGTTGGTTGCATGCTGTGGAAGATCATAGATAATTGAAGGCTGATGATATCATTTTCTCTAATGAGGATAAACAACAATCATTATAATGGCTGTTATTAAGGTGGGTTTTTTTTATTTTGGAAGCCTCTAGAAACTAGCTTTGCCTTAGGGCCCTGCTACATGTTCAAACTAAAACCAGACAAAAACCAGTTATAGAGCTGTTACACATTTTCAAGCACTAACTTTATAGTTGGTTGGCTCTTTTTATAGCTGAATAGTCATTTTTATTGTGTAATAATTACCATGCATGTGTGGCTGGTCTATATTTATTGCACAATTAGCTAGTTAATTGCATAATATACGTAAGGTATAGCAGAAGCCCCAGGCACTAAAAATAAAGAAGAAACTGGATGCTGTAAACCCACAGGGTTCTCCTTTAATTGACAAAAAAGCTGACATTATTCCTTTAACTACTTCTACATTGTGGCTTCCCAGTTTTACTATTCCTGTTAATGTGTCTTTGTGACCTAGAGTTTGCTTTGTAGAGTACAAACAAATGTATTGAAAGGATGAAGTAAATAGCATGGCAATGGAATGATTACTTTACCTTAAAGTATAAAATACCTGGACTCCTTGAATTTGATGCCATCCAGTGGATTTTGCTGATGCAGAATTGAGGCCTGTAATACATAATCACTGCTGCAGAATTTAATCTATTTGGTGACAGAATTCTCTTTTCCTTAGGCAGAAATCAGGTCTGTAATGCATAGGGTTGAAAGTCTAAATTGAGACTCGAGAGTCCTCGTGATGGAAAAAAGTAATTAAAGCATCCACTGAGGGGAAAAAAGGGTTTGGATCAGATTCCTGTAGAATTACCTTTGCCTTAGTTTTCAAAAGGCATCAGGCAGTTAGGCCCTAGATACTGAATTCCTATAAAGTTGCAAAGTGGCCAGATTCTAATGTAATGCACCTGTGAGCCATTTCAATTTAAGTAAATGGGATTTGCACACATTTATCTGAGAACAGGATTTAGCCCCAGATAAATGTTGTCCTAATTATTACCTAGACTGTAGTTTCTAACTAACTAAAAGACCTCATGCACCACCCTTGCAGATGAAAAAGATGTGAATACATACCATTGCATTATCCAGGATGCGCGCTCTGTGTGTGTGTGTGTGTGTGTGTGTGTGTGTGTGTGTGTGTGTGTGTGTGTGTGTGTGTGTGAGAGAGAGAGAGAGAGAGAGCGAGCGAGCTTACCTTCAATACCAACCTCTCTGTTTGGGGTTGACTTTAGGAAGGTTACCTTACAGTAAAGCCCAAGTTCACTGGCTTTAACATATTTTTACTTTAGGAGATTGTGGACATATTTTACCTGAATAGTATTTTAACTGTAAGGGTAATCCTAAAAGCACATTCATTAAATATTAACAACATAATATTTTTTCCCCAGCATGGCATCGTTAGTAATAATAAAAAAGCTTAGAGAAATTACAAGAAGAATGTAGAGTTGTCCTATATTAGCTGAGGTGTCTCTTTAAAATGTAAGTGAGAATATGTGAAGAGAACCTAACTTAGTCTATTAACAACCTTCTGCTACCCTAACTCACTCCTGGATCTTAAAATACTATTCTGAGCACAGTAATATCTCAGCAGTGTTATTTTTCTACCACATGCCCAGCTGCTTTGTTGGTTTGAGATGAAGTAGCAATATCTCTACAGCATGGCTAACATCTCTCCAGAAGATCATTGAAGGTTGATTCCTATTTTACTACTTCCTCTACAACCAAGGAATGTCAGATATGTAGCTCTGTGTAGGGGGTTTGTTTTCCAGTAAGTGACAATAAATGCTTGACATGTTAATGAAAGCAATTTAATATGGAGTTTCTAAAGTATGAATGGTCTCTGTTATTAAACTAGTTATTATATCGTTCTCTGTATTTGAACCAATGGGTGATAAAGCTAGTGTGAACTGCAGATCATATTTTGCTATTGGCTGTTTATTGTATTCTGTGGGTGTTATGAGGTAGTGTTGAATACTATCTGGAAGGAAATAGAGAAAAGAAACATTATCTCCCCCCCTCCCCCCCAAAAGTTCCTGTACTATTTCAGATAATACATTTGCAAACAGGATAATTTTGTAAAGTGTTCTGGGTGGGTGGAATCAACTAGATACAATTTTGATTTTAGTATCACTCACATTCACTATATGATTGATTGGTTATAAAAAACCTAAGGGGTGAAAAAGTCAAACTAGGTATATTCTACCTTAATGTCTGGAAAACTCTCAGATTTTTAAACAGACATTGTAGACAGCGCAGGTAATGAAAATCAAAGTTAACTTGCAGACACAGGAGTCTTTTGCTGTACTTATTTGGAAATAACTAAAGCTTAAAAGTACACCTGTCCAAAACATGTTACTACATAACTGTCTCCAGTCAATACACAAATTTCAGGTCAGATGCTCCCATCACTGTCATTCCTACTAAGTAAAAACAGAGCTAAAAACCCCTCTACAGCTCATCACTAACCCTCCTTTTGCCTCAGGTACTTACTGAGTAGGGTGACATAACAAGTACTTCTGGAACTATAAGGTCGATCAATTACTCATTACCTCCTTCTGAAATCTCTTAAGGAAACAGAAGAAAGCCACTGGAGCACAGTGCCATCCACTTCTTTCAGAGGCTATAGATATGTTACCATCATATAGTATCAAAGGAAATTGATAACTCTAACAACATCAAGTTGGTCACTTAAATCTTTCTCCATCACCAGGAGATGACTCACCCATGTTATCAGCACCATTTCTATGCCTTCCTCTAGTCAGCATCCTGACAGCACAATCAGGGCATTTGAAAGCATGCAGATGCCCTACATATGTCCCGCCACAGCTTATTCCATAAACGTCACCAGACATGGAACCCTACTCCAGCGGCACGGACACTGGGATGAGCGAGTAGAAGTCGAGAGATCGAGAGTTCAGAGTGATAGCAGAAATGCTCGTAGTGCAGCCATGTCAGGTTCCAATAAATCTGTAAATTCTGCTAAACACCTTGTCACAAAGATACAAGAAAGGAAAGGACCAAAAATGGAAGAGTAGATTTCACTCCATAAAAAGAAAGTTTGTTAGCATCAAGAGATTTTCTTTTCATCAGGCCTCCCACACCTGTGTGGAGGCAGTTTGTGGGAATTGTGCCCCTAGATCAAATTTGTCTGTTTTCTGTTCACCTGACTGGAAAAGTTTGCTAGATGACCCAAGCCCAGAGGTCAGGATGAACACAAATCTTCTTAAAAGCAGCAAGCAGAGAGGTGTATTCTTTTGCCTGAAAGGGTCATCAGATTACAAACCTCTTAGCTTTCAAGTGCAGCCTCAACTATCTGAAATATTATTCAGCAAATAGGCAGGGATCTAAGCTCACCTATGGATGTATGTTCTTACTGCTCAGACAAGGCATATCTCCTTTTACTTTGAAGATACAGAAAGTTGAGACAGAGTGCAGTTATAGATCATCTTGTTAGTTCTTTGGGTTTAATGTGTCTGATACCCAGATAATGTTATTCTAGTAAAATAGTTGTTACCAGTGACTTCAAACCTTTTTATCTCCAAAGGAAGAATTTTGATTGTACAAAGATCGAGAGTTTCTTCACTTAACAATATGGGGGTTGGGCTTCAACCTATAATTACACTGGGTGGACTGAAGTTTAGGTGGATTGTATGAAGTGTCTTGTAAACCGTCCCATAGATAAGCATATTCTCGGAAATGGATTTCTTTTCTTAGCAGTCTCTCAGTTATAGAGTAACAGCTCAATTTGCCTTCTTCCTATTTGCTTCATCTGTTAAGAGATGCAGTCTGGCTACTGTTTCTTTCACTCTAATTCCTGACTCTAAGCACTTAGGCACATGCTTAGATATTTGTAATCCCATCCCTATACAGTTGAACCCTTAAGAAAGTGCTTAATTCTCACTGAAGGATTTGTTATTAAAGTGCTTTGTTGAATGGCAGCCTTAAAGTTCATGTAGCAGCTATTGGCACCTAGCATTCTCCAGTAGCAGGAACATCAGTGTTCATTAACTCTGTCAAACACCTCGTTAAAAGCCTTGTAATTCTATTCCCAGGTAGTTATCCCTCTTTCTTAAGAATTAGATCTAGTGTTAACTGGTCTCATGGGGCACTTTTACATGTGCTCTGGAGGTGGGGTGGTGGAGGCGCTTTAATTAGCCTCTTAGAGTGGCTCCAAGAGCTGCTCTAATTACAGTGCTGTTGGGTCTTGTGTATCAGTGTCCCCATGCTTATAAATGGCTGTGGGGATGCTTGAACTACAGCTTGTTCAATGAGCTTTAGTTCAAGTGCCCCTGCCTCCATTTTTAAGCACAGGGACGCTGATACACAAGATGCAGGAGGCTGCTGGAGCGCGGTAATTGAAGACAGAGTAATTGAGTCTGCTCCAATATGCTGGAATTCCAGCCTGTCAGAGCAGCCTCTGTGCTTGTGTATAGGTGCCCACACACTCCCCTTCTGATAAAGTTTCCAAGTGTCCTGCAATTTATAGCAAATGACTGTTTTGCCATTTGAGTTGAGAAGTAGCAGTTGTATCCCACTATCACATCCCACAGGGCAATAATACTCTGCTGTAAACCTCAACTCCAGTCATGATAATTCAAATGAACACATGGGCACATAATTATAATAGAAAAACATATAGCCACTCATTCAGCTTTGAGGCCAGATACAGATATTACACTTTTACCTGCATAAGTGATTGGAAACTGGTCTATACCCAGAACAGAACAGAAGTTTGGCATGCACAGGCTGGTTTAAAAATGGTAGAACCCATTTGCCATTCTAAAATTTGCCCCCTGCCACTAAAGAATGAATGTGTGTGCTGTTTGCTACCAACCTAAACTATACCGCCTACAGAAAACTATGTAACTTAGATTGATTCTGCCTCAGGCTTTTGAATTGTACCTAACCTCAAAGTGCTAGCACTTACTCAAATTGTTTAGCGGTTAAATTTTAGACTGTCCTCCATTCCTTTTTACCACTGAACCAAATAATTCCCTTTAAATAAGTTGTATTGCATATGTCCTCTGAAAAGATCATTTGAAATTAAGATAAAGCACTGCAGAAAGATTTCTTTCAGGAATAAAAATGATCAAACATGGTGGTGAACCTTTTCTTCCTAATACAGATTAGTTATAATTAAGGAGGTGCTATTAACCCCTTTCTAGTTTGGTTCATGGCTTCTTACTTTCTTTTCTTTTTTTTCCTTAAATCTGTTCTCTGTTTTGACTGATGACAGTGTTCAGGATATCAGATGAATTTGTGTTCCATTTAACTGGAAAAAAATAGACAGTGTCTTCTACTGTCTCCAAATTGGAGACAATCTCTTTAATGGTTCCTTAAAGATGTGTTTACTATGTTGGTGTGGCTACTAGAATTTCGTTAATTTGCTGCATAATCATCACACAGAGCTAGAAAACAAGCTTTGAAAATAAATATTTTCACCTAGTGATCAACTCAGTACCAAATGTGCTCTTACCAAGTTTGCACAATTATTTTTATATAATTGTATGTGCAAATGTATCTGTTATCAGATAAACGGCGGAAGTTCCTGTTTTCACTCTAAATAATTTTTAAATTGATCTTCAATCTATTGAGACGAAATAAGTTTCAAAGTACTAAGTCACTAAGGGCCTTGATACATGGTAAATTTAGCTCTTTACCCCTGGACTGGCTGCAACCTTGACACTTTTTAAGTGGTTTAAAGCACTTGTTATTCACTTTAAAATTATGCCACTCCAGGGCAGGATTATTTCCAATCCACCTAATTTTCTTCCTGTTCCACTACTATGGCGATGGCCATGTCTCACAAATATTCCACCCAAGTTGAAGTCCTCCAGTATCCCAGAATGCAGTGGCCCCCTCCTGAGTCAAGGTAAGTGGGGATGCCAGAGCTCAGTGGGGCTGGGCATGGCAACTTGGCCACTGGGGATGTTGGGCTGAGGCAGCCCTGGAGCACCTGGTGGCTGCAGTGCCTTCCACTGCCACTCATTCTGGCTCTGCTACCACTAGTGGCGCTATCAGGGTCTAGCTCCAGGGAAAAAAAGGATCAGGCCCTTCAGAGCTTAGGCAGCACCCAGCCAACAGTGGCACAGGGGAAAAGCTGCCAGCTGGCCAGGCACTACCTGTGCTCTGAGGGGCCCAGTCCTTTTTTTTCTACCTCCCACACCTGGCAGAGCAAGAGGATCCTGCCCCATCCTTTCCCATACAAATGCATGGAGCTGGGCACATCCTGCCCAGCCACAGTGCAGCCCCAGTCTGCTGGGAAGCAGGAAGCACAGGGGGAATTTCCACCCCCTGCTTGCTGCTACCTAGGAGACCCAAGCTGCCTGTGGCTGGGCAGGGTGTCCCCAGCTCCCTGTACATGGGGATGGAAGGACCAGCTTGCTGCTCCTGCTGGGCAGAATAAGTGACTTTAGGGCCACAGCAAGCACGGAGGCAGGGTGGGGGGAAGGGAGGGGAAGAAGGAAACACTTCCTCCCACACATGCAAGGAGGCCAGGGAGCTTCCCTGGGGCTATTTGGTCTCACTGAAACTGACAGTAGCTTTGCACTGAAAGCAGGGCTATCAAGCTTGAGACCTGGCAGCCCTGCTCTCAGCACAAAGCCACCACAGCTTGACAAGACCAGAGAGCCCTAGGGAAGCAGCTTGGTTTGGTCAAACTGTGACAGCTCTGTGCTGAGAGCAGAGCTGCCAGCCCCACTCCCGGTGCAGAGCCACTGTGTCAATTTCGGCAAGACCAGAGAGCTCCAGAGAAGTGGCTTCCCTGGGTCTCCCTGCTTTCGCTGCAGCTGACACAGTGGTGGGCCCTCTCTCTGGCCGGCAGGAGCAGTGAGTGGGCCCTGCTCCTAGTCCTGCCCCTGCTCAGCAAGCCTCTAGTGGTAAGTCACAGCTGTGACAGTCAGAGAAGGTTTTTTGTTTATCGTGTGCCTGTTCCACTAAGCCAAGCAACACTAAGCTGATTAACATTTGTTCAGCTTACACCCTAAGGTCTAGCAAGGCCCTTTGCTAGAAAGCAAGCTTTGAAAATGAATCACTTTTTCATGTAGTAACCAGCCCATTACCAAGTCCCCTGTATGATTTTTATAGAACAGTGTGTGTGTGTGTGTGCGTGCGTGCGTGCGTGCATGCATGCGTGTGCGCATGCGCATCTTTTATCTGGTAAATAGCTGAAATTCCTATCTTCACTCGAAATAATTTTTAAATTGATTTTCCACCAATTGCGATGAAATAAAGTGCAAAAGTACTAAGTCACGAAAGTGACTCATATAGTGTTGTCAGAGAGGAATTATATAGTGACAACCCAATGTACCTCCAGGGTACACATCTGTCAAGGACCTCATTTCACATTTCTATCCATTATGTGAATAACAATAAGCTACCATGATCACTCAAACTGAGTGCAGAGAAGAGTGGAAGCCCCAATGCTTATGAAATTTTAACACAACAAATGCTTTAAGTGGTAATGCATACATTTAGTGAATGTTGTCCTGTTGGGGTTCTTTTATTTTTTTATTAGGTAGGTCATACTGCTTTTAACAAAACTAATCTTATGTGTTGCTTTCTCCAACTTTCTCTTCTTCCTGTTACATTCCTGTACCCACATGATTGCAGCACTGTACACAAACAATGATAGTATGGCATTGGAGCTTTTTTTTTTTTAGTGCAGCTCAGAAAGGAAACTGTCTTCTGCTTATTAACTGGGCATTGTTAACAATATACTACCTACTTCATCACAATAACACACTGTATTATGTACTCATGAATAATGGATCAATTGGTACAGTAAACACAAAACCAAAGATCCTGAAGAAACAATTCTGATTGTTCCTGAACTGAAACACATCTTTCTTTCCCGCTTTCTTTCTGAGGCAGCATTGCCTAAAGGAACAGGCACAGTGTTGGGAATCAGGAAGTATTCAGTTCTTTTCTCATCTCTGCCATTGACTTTTTGTTTGTCCTTAATTAGGTTAGTTCACTTGAGATTTTTTTAATACTGAGAAGACAATAATATTCCCTATACAGCACTTTGTTCTGTAGAATTCAAAGTACTCTACCAAGGTTTGTATTATCATTTCCATCGTCTACATGAGGGTGACATGCAGAGAGTCTAAGGCCCAATTTTCAGAAGTGTCTGCTAATTTGGGGCACCCCAGTTCTTGAGGATTCCATCCAAGACATGTATGCCTTTAATTTCATTTCTTCTAAATAGTAAGAAATGTAGTTAAAATCAGTAGGATTGGACTGCTCAGCCTCTTCAGAAATCAAGATTTGTGTGTCTGAGTCAGAAACCCGTAAACCAGAATATTCAAATTTAGTGTACACTTGTGAAATCATTGGTCCCACCAATTTGCTCAGAGTCATAAAGTGAGTCAGCAGCAGATCTGAGAATACAACTTGTATCTTGTGCCCAGTCTGTCGGATGACAATATCTCTTCTAACACAAATTCACATTTCAAGTGTTGTGAGGTTCTAGAGACTCTTAAAGTCCCTTCCAATCCTAATCAGGGCCTAATCCAAAGACCATTAAAGCCAGAAGGGATAACACATGATGTCTTTAATGAGGTTCTGATGAAGCTCTTCAGCTTTGCTTAGTACTTGGACTAAGCAAGCGCAAAGCAGTTCTTTTTAATTGTGAAATTACGCTCATATAGATCAGTTTTATATCTTCTACACAGCACTTTACAATCATTCACTAAAGCCTTATATAAAAATGAGAAGCTAACTAACTGGTACTTAACTAGCTGGCTTGGCAAATTGATAGCAGTGTGTTAAATTCTGCTTCTTCACTGAGGTAAATTGTTAAAACAGCAAGCAGGGAATAAGTCTCATAACTCCATTATGCAATTACTGATGCTTAATTCTTTCCTAACCCCAGTTAAAGTTTACCCCATAGGGTTACACACAAGTGGTGATTAAGACTGACCTAAATCATAATTTAATTAAAGAAATTAAAATGCAGACTGAAAATGCAACCTCAGGCCACTACCCTAATGATTAACTTCAATGCAGTTGTAGTTCTACAATAACAGGGCTTTTGTGTCTGTATATATGTAGGCTTTGTTTAATTTCTGATATGTTTTTACTACCTGAGTACTCTGAAATCAAATGCCACCTTTAATCTTGATCCTGCAGCCATTTATGATTATGCTTTCCTTGTTGCATGTGAATAGTTCTGTTCAAATGAATAGATCTAATCATACAGATGTAAATGGCCTATACTGTTACTTGACTTATCAGTTATTTCCCCTGTGCTCTCCCAGGAGGACCATATCATCATCCTCATCCTATCATTGTTGTGCTATAAGAAGGTCATTTGTAATTGTATTGTTTCTTATGGGCCAAAGCTTGGCATACCATGTATGAATGCATTCCCGAGAAAAATAGGGCCCAACTCAGGACAGCACACATATTATCAGATGGTCATAATATTTCTGGCTGGAAAACCATAGAGAACATACAGGGATTTCATTTCAGGTACTACGCCAGGGCATAATCTAGTATAATTCAATGTCTAGATATGTGATACATATACTTGTGAGAAATTTCTATGAGTAACATATGACCCCTACAGTAGCCCATTGTGCATTTTATTTCTACTTGAAGAAGAGGTATATTTTTTTAAAGAAACTTTCCTTTGGTTGTTTACTGGCAAATGGTAGACAACATGACTGTTGCTATTGCAGGGTATTGATTTCCCATCTTTGAGGGATGGCGGTACGCCAATTTTCATTTGTCCAGTGGAGATTCTCCTTTTCCCTTAGAAGTATGATACAATTTTGACTCTTTAAGCTCCTGTAGTTTTCTGGAAAAGATCATCCAGACAGTCCCTGGTAATTTTAGTGTTGCATTCTGACATCTTTTCCTAAACTGAGTAGCCTGTTAGTCCACAAGTGGTCCTACTGACTATTTGTTAAGGAAGGTCCATGTTAGAAGAATACAAATATCAGCATTTGTCCCTTATTGAGGCTGTGAAATAGGAGGATCCAAGTGGTCAAAAATAATATGTTTGACTTACCATATTTGTAATCAGACTAATACATTGGGTAGCGGTCTACCCATCTGCTAGCAGTTACAGAGACAATGAAACCCTGTCTCGTGCAAGAGTTTGGAGAGCCTCTCCTCATTGTTTCTAGATTTCTTGTTTCATGCCCCTCCCATCTGATTGCTTGCTTGTTATCATATCATTTTGCTTCATTTTGGGACCACTATTACACATTAAAACCCTCTGTAATACAAGGCAGACCTAACAAGTTCAGATTTGCCTATTTGTCTAGGTTGAGTGTGTATTGCCTCTTGCCCTTCCTGCCCATTGAAGGTTTTTAATAATCATGGTTTGGCCTGCTTATTACCCTCTCATCCACCTTATAAAATGAAGGTGTGTATCATCTTTGGAATGTTCTTACTGGCACCAAACAGATGGATGAGGAGAGAGAGCAAGCTCCTATCAGTTGCAAGTTTCGCAAAAGAAAACAAAAAATATTGCTAGAAGCCCGTATTACTGTGACTGATGTGCTTATTTTGTCTGTACCATGCTACTGTAGCTCAGAAACTCCTGTTTTTTCACTTGCCTGCCATTCTGTGGGAAAAGAAACAGATGTTCCCATTTGTCTTTTGATGTGGCTCAAAACCATTTACATTTGCTGGCCTAAAATGACACAATGCGTCATACACCACTCTTTTCTATCATCTATGGATTGAATGACAGATTGCTACTCAATTACTAGGATAATGGAAAAGGAGATATTGTGAGGACAGTTGTCACCTGTAGGAAATACAATTGCCAGCTGCTGCTGTACTGGAAAGAGAAGGATGGCACTGTAGAAACTATGCAAAGAAATAGCATATTTTTATTATTACTAGTGTCATAGGAAAGACTCCTGGGGAATGAATTGGATCTATTGGAGAGAGAATATAAATATGAGAAAGAGATAGCCACTACCCCCTTAACCCATGTTCTTGCCTCTTTGCTTCAAATAAATGTTATTTCAAATCTATTTGCTCTCCCGTCTTAATTGCAAACTTTTTCACCCTCCATGAAAACAAATGCAAGTCTCACTCCCCTAAAGGCATAACTCTCTAAGAATACTGGTTCCTGTGGATAAGATGGAATTGCTTTCTATAATTATCTGATTCAGAGATTTTGCTAGAAATGGGGAATGCAGGAAAGAGGTGTCCCGTTTACAGACCATTGAGGCCCATTGGGGCAGTGAAGGCAGGGCTCCATTGTTTCTTTAACTCTGGAATGAGTCAGATATGATGTGGTCAGCAGTGTGCTCCAGCCACCTTTAATACCCCATTAGCTCCTGGTACCCACTGGATAGAAGGCTGGGTGGGCCTCAGTGCTGCATACCATCCATCTAAAATCTCTTATAGTCTTCTATCTTGAAAGAACAAAATAAAATACGAATTTCTCATATATTTCTGATTGTCTTTGCATGTAACATGAATTAAATATGTAGTACTTTATTCCCCATTACTGGCCGGCAGGAGCAGTGAGTGGGCCCTGCTCCTAGTCCTGCCCCTGCTCAGCAAGCCTCTAGTGGTAAGTCACAGCTGTGACAGTCAGAGAAGGTTTTTTGTTTATCGTGTGCCTGTTCCACTAAGCCAAGCAACACTAAGCTGATTAACATTTGTTCAGCTTACACCCTAAGGTCTAGCAAGGCCCTTTGCTAGAAAGCAAGCTTTGAAAATGAATCACTTTTTCATGTAGTAACCAGCCCATTACCAAGTCCCCTGTATGATTTTTATAGAACAGTGTGTGTGTGTGTGTGCGTGCGTGCGTGCATGCATGCGTGTGCGCATGCGCATCTTTTATCTGGTAAATAGCTGAAATTCCTATCTTCACTCGAAATAATTTTTAAATTGATTTTCCACCAATTGCGATGAAATAAAGTGCAAAAGTACTAAGTCACGAAAGTGACTCATATAGTGTTGTCAGAGAGGAATTATATGCAGTGACAAACCAATGTACCTCCAGGGTACACATCTGTCAAGGAACTCATTTCACATTTCTATCCATTATGTGAATAACAATAAGCTACCATGATCACTCAAACTGAGTGCAGAGAAGAGTGGAAGCCCCAATGCTTATGAAATTTTAACACAACAAATGCTTTAAGTGGTAATGCATACATTTAGTGAATGTTGTCCTGTTGGGGTTCTTTTATTTTTTTATTAGGTAGGTCATACTGCTTTTAACAAAACTAATCTTATGTGTTGCTTTCTCCAACTTTCTCTTCTTCCTGTTACATTCCTGTACCCACATGATTGCAGCACTGTACACAAACAATGATAGTATGGCATTGGAGCTTTTTTTTTTTTAGTGCAGCTCAGAAAGGAAACTGTCTTCTGCTTATTAACTGGGCATTGTTAACAATATACTACCTACTTCATCACAATAACACACTGTATTATGTACTCATGAATAATGGATCAATTGGTACAGTAAACACAAAACCAAAGATCCTGAAGAAACAATTCTGATTGTTCCTGAACTGAAACACATCTTTCTTTCCCGCTTTCTTTCTGAGGCAGCATTGCCTAAAGGAACAGGCACAGTGTTGGGAATCAGGAAGTATTCAGTTCTTTTCTCATCTCTGCCATTGACTTTTTGTTTGTCCTTAATTAGGTTAGTTCACTTGAGATTTTTTTAATACTGAGAAGACAATAATATTCCCTATACAGCACTTTGTTCTGTAGAATTCAAAGTACTCTACCAAGGTTTGTATTATCATTTCCATCGTCTACATGAGGGTGACATGCAGAGAGTCTAAGGCCCAATTTTCAGAAGTGTCTGCTAATTTGGGGCACCCCAGTTCTTGAGGATTCCATCCAAGACATGTATGCCTTTAATTTCATTTCTTCTAAATAGTAAGAAATGTAGTTAAAATCAGTAGGATTGGACTGCTCAGCCTCTTCAGAAATCAAGATTTGTGTGTCTGAGTCAGAAACCCGTAAACCAGAATATTCAAATTTAGTGTACACTTGTGAAATCATTGGTCCCACCAATTTGCTCAGAGTCATAAAGTGAGTCAGCAGCAGATCTGAGAATACAACTTGTATCTTGTGCCCAGTCTGTCGGATGACAATATCTCTTCTAACACAAATTCACATTTCAAGTGTTGTGAGGTTCTAGAGACTCTTAAAGTCCCTTCCAATCCTAATCAGGGCCTAATCCAAAGACCATTAAAGCCAGAAGGGATAACACATGATGTCTTTAATGAGGTTCTGATGAAGCTCTTCAGCTTTGCTTAGTACTTGGACTAAGCAAGCGCAAAGCAGTTCTTTTTAATTGTGAAATTACGCTCATATAGATCAGTTTTATATCTTCTACACAGCACTTTACAATCATTCACTAAAGCCTTATATAAAAATGAGAAGCTAACTAACTGGTACTTAACTAGCTGGCTTGGCAAATTGATAGCAGTGTGTTAAATTCTGCTTCTTCACTGAGGTAAATTGTTAAAACAGCAAGCAGGGAATAAGTCTCATAACTCCATTATGCAATTACTGATGCTTAATTCTTTCCTAACCCCAGTTAAAGTTTACCCCATAGGGTTACACACAAGTGGTGATTAAGACTGACCTAAATCATAATTTAATTAAAGAAATTAAAATGCAGACTGAAAATGCAACCTCAGGCCACTACCCTAATGATTAACTTCAATGCAGTTGTAGTTCTACAATAACAGGGCTTTTGTGTCTGTATATATGTAGGCTTTGTTTAATTTCTGATATGTTTTTACTACCTGAGTACTCTGAAATCAAATGCCACCTTTAATCTTGATCCTGCAGCCATTTATGATTATGCTTTCCTTGTTGCATGTGAATAGTTCTGTTCAAATGAATAGATCTAATCATACAGATGTAAATGGCCTATACTGTTACTTGACTTATCAGTTATTTCCCCTGTGCTCTCCCAGGAGGACCATATCATCATCCTCATCCTATCATTGTTGTGCTATAAGAAGGTCATTTGTAATTGTATTGTTTCTTATGGGCCAAAGCTTGGCATACCATGTATGAATGCATTCCCGAGAAAAATAGGGCCCAACTCAGGACAGCACACATATTATCAGATGGTCATAATATTTCTGGCTGGAAAACCATAGGGAACATACAGGGATTTCATTTCAGGTACTACGCCAGGGCATAATCTAGTATAATTCAATGTCTAGATATGTGATACATATACTTGTGAGAAATTTCTATGAGTAACATATGACCCCTACAGTAGCCCATTGTGCATTTTATTTCTACTTGAAGAAGAGGTATATTTTTTTAAAGAAACTTTCCTTTGGTTGTTTACTGGCAAATGGTAGACAACATGAATGTTGCTATTGCAGGGTATTGATTTCCCATCTTTGAGGGATGGCGGTACGCCAATTTTCATTTGTCCAGTGGAGATTCTCCTTTTCCCTTAGAAGTATGATACAATTTTGACTCTTTAAGCTCCTGTAGTTTTCTGGAAAAGATCATCCAGACAGTCCCTGGTAATTTTAGTGTTGCATTCTGACATCTTTTCCTAAACTGAGTAGCCTGTTAGTCCACAAGTGGTCCTACTGACTATTTGTTAAGGAAGGTCCATGTTAGAAGAATACAAATATCAGCATTTGTCCCTTATTGAGGCTGTGAAATAGGAGGATCCAAGTGGTCAAAAATAATATGTTTGACTTACCATATTTGTAATCAGACTAATACATTGGGTAGCGGTCTACCCATCTGCTAGCAGTTACAGAGACAATGAAACCCTGTCTCGTGCAAGAGTTTGGAGAGCCTCTCCTCATTGTTTCTAGATTTCTTGTTTCATGCCCCTCCCATCTGATTGCTTGCTTGTTATCATATCATTTTGCTTCATTTTGGGACCACTATTACACATTAAAACCCTCTGTAATACAAGGCAGACCTAACAAGTTCAGATTTGCCTATTTGTCTAGGTTGAGTGTGTATTGCCTCTTGCCCTTCCTGCCCATTGAAGGTTTTTAATAATCATGGTTTGGCCTGCTTATTACCCTCTCATCCACCTTATAAAATGAAGGTGTGTATCATCTTTGGAATGTTCTTACTGGCACCAAACAGATGGATGAGGAGAGAGAGCAAGCTCCTATCAGTTGCAAGTTTCGCAAAAGAAAACAAAAAATATTGCTAGAAGCCCGTATTACTGTGACTGATGTGCTTATTTTGTCTGTACCATGCTACTGTAGCTCAGAAACTCCTGTTTTTTCACTTGCCTGCCATTCTGTGGGAAAAGAAACAGATGTTCCCATTTGTCTTTTGATGTGGCTCAAAACCATTTACATTTGCTGGCCTAAAATGACACAATGC
Source organism: Alligator sinensis (assembly GCF_000455745.1). Taxonomy (NCBI): domain Eukaryota; kingdom Metazoa; phylum Chordata; order Crocodylia; family Alligatoridae; genus Alligator; species Alligator sinensis. The sequence continues at coordinate 430,024 of NW_005843005.1, forward strand.
GTCATACACCACTCTTTTCTATCATCTATGGATTGAATGGCAGATTGCTACTCAATTACTAGGATAATGGAAAAGGAGATATTGTGAGGACAGTTGTCACCTGTAGGAAATACAATTGCCAGCTGCTGCTGTACTGGAAAGAGAAGGATGGCACTGTAGAAACTATGCAAAGAAATAGCATATTTTTATTATTACTAGTGTCATAGGAAAGACTCCTGGGGAATGAATTGGATCTATTGGAGAGAGAATATAAATATGAGAAAGAGATAGCCACTACCCCCTTAACCCATGTTCTTGCCTCTTTGCTTCAAATAAATGTTATTTCAAATCTATTTGCTCTCCCGTCTTAATTGCAAACTTTTTCACCCTCCATGAAAACAAATGCAAGTCTCACTCCCCTAAAGGCATAACTCTCTAAGAATACTGGTTCCTGTGGATAAGATGGAATTGCTTTCTATAATTATCTGATTCAGAGATTTTGCTAGAAATGGGGAATGCAGGAAAGAGGTGTCCCGTTTACAGACCATTGAGGCCCATTGGGGCAGTGAAGGCAGGGCTCCATTGTTTCTTTAACTCTGGAATGAGTCAGATATGATGTGGTCAGCAGTGTGCTCCAGCCACCTTTAATACCCCATTAGCTCCTGGTACCCACTGGATAGAAGGCTGGGTGGGCCTCAGTGCTGCATACCATCCATCTAAAATCTCTTATAGTCTTCTATCTTGAAAGAACAAAATAAAATACGAATTTCTCATATATTTCTGATTGTCTTTGCATGTAACATGAATTAAATATGTAGTACTTTATTCCCCATTATATTACTCCTATGTAATAGGTCAGTATTTCTCCATAGAATTACCAGCTTAAAGTAGCATACTAATGAATCCAACACAGATTATTTAAAAACTTGCTATTTTAATATGACTTTTCACTGAGAACTTGTGTTTTTAAGAAGCTGAATAACTTGGAATCAGATTATGAAAATACTTGATTTTAATTAAAAAAATATTGTTGTTATATTGGCACTTGTTTTTTTTTGGATGTAGAAACAAGTATTGGCAAAATTGCTGTTATTTTGGTGAATGCAATAATTTAGATGCAAAAATTATTCCCAGCAATAAATATCAGTAGTTCCTATTAAGGCCTGACCTGCTTTTTTCTGAATGTAATTGCAAAACTGAATACAATTTAGTTAATATTTAGTAACACAGTGGTCACAGTGAAATCCTGCCTTTTGCTTAGTTATGGAACTGAAAATAATTCTATAGATATTATTTTTAATTACTTGCAATGGATAATCATAAGGATTTCACTAGTGACTATTTAAATAGTTTTACCATATATCTTGAATATGTGGTTTCAAACCACGGTACTTGAACTAAAACAACCTTATCTTCCTGAAGAATATCCCATAGCATCAAAGCATTCTCCTCTAGCATATTAGCTATTTGCTGCAAGCCTTGCAAAATAACAGTTTACATTCTAGCGTGTCTAACTTCCCATTTGCGTGTGCTCCCCATACTGTAACTGGACAGGCAGGTTGATAAATAAAATGCTGGTCTTATCAAATGCTTCTGGTCATCCATGTAATGTGATTTTTACAGGTTAAAGCCCACTCATGCGCTAAGAAATTATTATAGCTATTCATCCATTTAGGCCTGTAAAAATCAGTATGAACAGTTACAGCCCAGCTATAGGGCTAGTTTCTCAGCTGATGTAAATCAGTACAGCTCTATGGATCCCAGTGCAACTGTGCTGATTTATACCTGCTGAGACTCTGCCCCAGATGTCTCAGATAGTGTGTAAAATACATGCTAATCTGATCAGCTAAGGATGTAACTGTATGTGCTGTGGCTCAGAATGAGAATGCTTCTACACTAGTTCCACCTGCTGGATTGTGAGATGTATTACCTGCCAAAAAACTAGGAAAGTAAAATGTCTGACTATTGAAGGGATGTTAGTAAAATTAAATATACTACCACAAGATGCACAATATTTACTTATAAAAATGCACTCTTTTTAAGGTTGGTTTGTTTGTTTTTCTTCCATCAAGCTAGACACATTTCTGCTACTGCTGTTCTCCACAGCAGACCCCCCATATGTTAAAAAAAAGCCAGGTGGCTGAAATAGGGAATGACAACGCAGTGCAGTATATAAGTTGTGGTACTAAAAAAAAATCAGCTACCAGATAAGATCAAAGCAGGAGGAGACAGCAAGATACATCTTTATGATTATCAAGCCTGTTTCAGGTCTGGGACATGAATTTCCTTTTTTATCAATCTCTATGCTCTGGAGTCAGTTCCTAGAATTCCTCATTATATCTGATACCTAATTGTTCCCTCTTAAAGGATTCTGTCACCATTCTGAAAAGAAACCGAATAACCGCACTGGTGATATTTGATGCAATATGTTACAGCTTAGCTTTTAGGATTAAATTGGGTCTAAAATAGGGTTCTCTGTTGTTGAAAACACAGATTGCCTTATTCATTCTTAATCAGTTCAGGCAGAAGGTCAAAGGAGCTTGGTACTGTGTCCATAGCCTCTCTCCTTGAATACCTTTCTCTGGGGTAACTTGTCATTTGGTACCTGCCTGCAGTCTAGGAGCTGGGTGGAGGAAGAATGGCTAATGAAAATGAATACAAAGCAGTGGAGAAAACAGGGTATGAATGCGAATGAAAAACGATTGTAAAAACAAAACAAAACCAAACCCAGAAATCATTAAAGCACTACAGCAATCTTGCTCTGGTTTGTTGGTTGGTTTCATTTTCCCCTTATATGCCTTCTTAGTCATTTGCCATGCATTTTTTATACTTTATGTGAAGTAGTGTCGAGGTTTTTGGTTTAAAAATAAAATTCTGACTGATCTGTTGCTACTATAGTCACCCTGCATAGCATTGCTTGCAATAGGTTGCTCAAATCTAAAATGTGGCTACTTCAAAGTGCTTGTATGAATGTTACTCCAGAAAAAAAGATCTTTTGAAAGTAAAAAGGTTTATAAAATAAGTAAAATAACAATCAATCAATAAGCATATGTGTTGTGTATGTCGTATAAGTATAGATAACTTTGCTGAGCATTTAGATGTTTCCTGGGGTATGGAACAACTCTGCCTACTGCTTTAATCTGCCACCCAGTTTGAAATGTGACTGTTTTAAATGTAATATTTTTATGTTTGCAATTTTTCAAATTTCTTCTACCTTCACATTTCCCCTACTTTATTGTGGGGCCTTGTTGTAAATTAACAGTTTATGCTACATTGGTTACCATTAATATCAATGCTACTGTTACCAATAAAAAGATGTTTCATAAACAACTTTGCTGTGGCTTTTTTTTGATAGATGATAATGGCACAGAGGAGAAGCAGAGTACTGAAGAAACTGAAGGCCGGAGCCAAGAAGCAGGTTTGTGCTGAGTTTTTTCAAGCATTCTCCCAGGCTTTATCCACCTTGGTGAACAATAACCTTAGTCAATGCTATTGACTGAAAACGTTTGTAGGTTTTCACCAGATTAACTCAGGGCTTGTGCATTTCTCCCATTGGAGACCACAGCTCCATTCATTATGAATGAATGAATGTATTGCCGT
>NW_005843005.1:433633-439978 GCF_000455745.1 Alligator sinensis
GCTCCACATTCCCTCCTGAAAGTAGAATATATTTTGGTAATCCTCTAAGTAGAAAAAAATAATTTTCCATGCATATGTAGGTCCATGTGGCATTCTATAGGAGAGTAACATGGGAAAAATGAGTTCAAGGGAATGAGGAGAGTACTCAGAATTTATCAAAAACTGCTCTTGAAAGATTTAATAGGGGTACCTCTAGATTTTAGTTATTGCCTGCAAACCTTGGAAAATTGGGTTAGGTTTTCCATTCAACCAGAAAGGAGCCACATGAGAAAATGAAAATTGGCAACTTAATTTCAGAATTCATACAGCTGTATATGCAAATGGAACGTTTACAAATTTGTGTTATGAATGAATCAGATCTTTTAAAATAAAATGACACTCAGTGTTTAAATTGGATTATCTGTGATTTTCTCTCCTTTTGATTATATTTTTTTACTCTAGAAAACACTATTAAAGTAGTGACAACAAGAATTAAACATTTATCACAATAACTGAAGTCACAAGTCAAAATAGCTATAAATACCTTTGTTCCTCAGGATTTCTAACCTGGTGCTGCATGAAAGAGAATGCATTTCTTGATGATTTTTTTTAATGCTGCACTGCATCTCTTTTGTACCAGCTAACCAGTATATTGCCTATACCTCCTTAATTCAGATAGCATGAAACATCTACATAGAGCACTTCTTTATCTGGTCTGAAAGCGTTTAGTAGTACCTAGAAAAATACAGTTGGAGAAAGCCAATCAGCATATGTAATAGAATGAAGCAAAAAGATACCCAACCTACATTACTGAGTCTATTGGTCTGCTTGTTGTGTTGTGGCTTTTTTTAAAGAAATGAGTTTGTATTACTTCAAACTTTTCCTTCCTTTTGGTTCTACTCTGTAGCAAAAGCATTGACAATTTGAGTTCTGTTCTGCGTTTTGGCCACCAGTACTGTTCAAACTGCTGGTTATCTACTGAGGCCACTCTATAGCTGGTGTTATCCACTTACCTCTCCTCTGTATTATCACTTCCTCTCCATCTTTCTTTGTCTCTCCACAGTAGATGCACAGAGTCCAAAGACTATTGAAAATAATAAAAAGACTACTACTGACTTCAGTAGACTTTGGATTCTGCCCCCAGAGAGCTCTGAGTTCTTTTCATTCCCCAAGGGCGAGAAGTTTCCTTGAAGGCTGTAGTATCATACAAGGAGCTTGAAAACAATGCCAGTTACCAATCATACTTCCCTTCTTAAGTCTAACAGCTTTGCCTCTGCAGTGCTTGAAGGCTTAAGCAGCCAAAGGGCAAGAGGTCACTGAATGTGGGCCTTTTGTGTTATAGCAAGTTGCACAACTAGAATCAAAACTCTTTGAGAACCTTGCATAAACAGTGGATATCTTTGCCTAATGAACCCCCCTATACCAGCCTTAGAGGCTAGGATTCAGCTTTTAACTTTATAAATCAGGGCTTTACTTGTAATTCACAATAGCTCAAAGGGTTCTGCCTAATCTGGTTGCATTATCATCTAAACATGCCAGATAGAGCCTACCAAACAGTCAGATATTTTGGCTCTACCTTCTAATATGATGCAAATGTCACCTTTCTAAATTATGACTTAGTAGCTAGAAGTGTCTATAAACTTGTGTTTTTTCAAAAGTAACTTGTTACTCCTACAGGCTAGCATAGTTTTTCATAGACACAATGTGCATACTTTTACTATATCTTATAATATCGGTACTCAACATATCATTACTTTTTTGCCGGGTGTCAGTAGAGAGACAAAGACTTTTCAGGCCCCAGCCTAAGCAAACATCCCTTCTCAGGACAGCACTTTAAAGTTAATGCTTGATGCACATACCTAAAGTGCTTTCATATTTTCATGGACTGAGCTTTAGTCATGGGTGTAAAGGCCAGAGCTACAAAGAATGGACCATATATTAAGCATCCTTCATCCACTGCTAACCTTCCAGTAATGACAATGAAAAGTTTGCATGAAGGCTTAAAGTGGATTAAGACCTTATGTACAGAGGCAGTTAGCTATTTTAGTCTGAAATCAGGCAGAAGATAGGGCAGGGTGACTGCTTTGAGACTAACTGGGTGAATCTGCATGTGCACTTTACTGTGGAGCAGACTAATTAGCTGTGCAGTAAAGCATCACCATCTACGCATGTGCCAGTATTAGGATGCAATGAATTAATTAACTCCACCGTAAGATAGTACTGTCAGTGGGGGTGGGGAGTACTTACGTGTGCTGAAATGCATATATAGATAGTGACAGGGCCTGGCTGGGTTATGAGGGTGCTAGAGTGGGGGCTGCCTGCTGCCTACCCCCACATTTTAACACCCTCATATACCAGTCACCACCTTTGCTGCCCAACACAGCCACCTGGAGCCTGCGGCATAACCCCCCCCACCCCCCCGGGCTCCCTGCCAGCCTGGGACTGCTCTACCCTGGCTCAAAATACTGCAGTCCCAGGCGCACATATAGACACTGTGCCCAAGAGCAGTTGACTCCGATGGGAACAGCGCCAGAGTTTATTTCTCTGTCTTAATTGCACATGTAGGTGTACCCACTGGTTCAGACAGGTTATTGCCTACAAGAGCTATTTTGTCTGATGCATCTGACAAAGTAGGTTATTGCCTGTGAAAGTTCATGAACCAGTTAGCTTCTTAGACATGACTGTGCCTTACCTTTTGGCCCTTGTGTAGTAGCTAAGCTTCTGAATATAGTTTCTGTTACATTTAGCATTGCTCAGGGTGGAGAAAAAGCAAAGCTATGAACTGTTAGGACTACTACAGTTTCTGCCTTTTGCTGTTTGGAGATCTATTTAGCTAGCTATGCAAATAAAAAAATATATCCAAATAAATATGCATACTCATACATGTGTATATGTATAATAAAATTATGCCATTACATCATTTGCACATAGTTGCTGGAAGGTTTTCCAAGTTATAAAAAAAATAATAGCTTGCCTAATAAGTTTCAAATCATTTTGACTAACATAGGAAGGAACATTTTATTGTTTTTCAAGTACAATTTTGTTGTTGTTGGACAAGGCTATATTTTGTAAACCAAAAGGAAGAGCTTTCAGGTGATTATGACACATCATGAATGTATTACTTTTAAAGTCAGAGAAAAAAGGGTTAGAAGAAAATAAAAGGCACAGTGTACTCTTATACAATCTGTTATTTAAATATGTGACGTACACCCACATTCATAGTACATAGTCAATAAGAACTTAAGGTATTTACAAATGTAAGAAGAATAATTTCAAGTGCATAGTTCTAAAATCTGGCACTAACCTAGCATCATTAAACGTCAGCGTTAACTCTTGAAAAGCTGATTGTAGAATATCTAAGATATCAAAGTCGTTTCAAGCTCTTAAGCATTCTTTAGTTTCACTAACAAAAACAGGACTTATGATTATGCCTAAAGTTAAGTAGATTTATTTTTTTCCCCTCTTAGGCCATGCCTCCATATGCAGGGGTGTGCGCTTGTAGCAGCACAAAAAGTAGTGGCACAAATTTGTGCCACTACTTTTCACCACTGTGCATGCTCCTGCACGTGCGCTGCAGTGCAGGGCAAAATGCCCTGCTGCCTGTTTCCTCCTTCTTCTAGCTCCCTGCATGCTGGAGGAGCTGGGGCAGACCTAGAGGAGGGGAGATACTTTGGCAGCCAAAGCATCTCCCTGGAGGACCCAGCCTCCAGTTGCTCTGGTGCATACTCCTGGAGTGTGTGCTGTGCTGCTTTTTTTGCTGCAGTTTTATTTTATATTGGAACTTCCAGGTATCAAATTTTGGCACCACACTGCAAATTTGCAGCACAACACACAGTTGCACATGCGTTGCGCGTGGTCAGAGGTGCCGCAAACCACACATGCATGCTCGTCTAAATGCATCCTTAGGGATGGTTTAGGCACAGGCTTACATGCTTGCTGGGAGTGGGAAAAGATGTATTTTGCCTGATCAAGCCTTTACAGCACCTGCTAAGTGGGGGTTTCCAAGCATATTAGAAGCAGTAACCTCATAGAAGAACCCATGTAATGAAGTCATCCTCCTCATTTTAAAGGGAGTGCATCTGCGAGGAGATAAGAGGGCTTGATCCAGTATTACTGATGTTTGTGACTTTCATGGGAAAAAGGATCAGGTTAATGATGCCCCTGGGTCACACAGTAAGTTGAGGACAGAGCAGGAAATCAAACCCAGCTCTGCTGACTCCCATTCAATTAGCCCCAGGCCTCTTAATTCATTAGGTGTAACCCTCTTGTATGATAAGTCAGTTCAACCAAGCTAACTTCTAACAAATAACCTATATTTCTCTTTCACTTCCTCTCTTTATACAGATGAGACAATGCCTTCAGATGTACTCAGCCAACCTTCAGAAGAAGAAATAGAGATGCATTTGGACAAAGGTACAGATAGCAAAATACAGCTGAAGTATACACTCTCTAGTCACCTAGTACACATTGTACAACACCTAACTTTCTTTTCCCTGAGAAAAGCCAAACCTAGGCTTAAAAAGTTAGAAATCTGTCATATGCCTTGATTTTCATTGATAAAACTATTTCTAAAAAACTGCTTGGCACCAGGTGTTGTGCTGGTAAGAGAAGTACCACAAAATCCTTATTCTCGTCATAATGGAGTTAATGTAAAAATACCATACTTGACACTTCAAAAATAGGCCACAAGTTTGGTCTGGATAGGGTGACTCTTGTACATAAATTAAGCACATCAGTCTTACAGAATTAAAGTCCTAGTTCATTGTGTGCTGAGAGGAAAATAACCTGAAATGAGTGATTGTAAATACTTTGTGCAGGGGCAGATGGGAGATGAAGTCATATTTGAGAGAAAAAAAGTAATGTTTATCTGGTGCAGACTGTGCTGGGCACTCAGATCATTTAGTGTGTGATAAATATTTAAAAGTGTCACCGGGCCAAAAGGCAGAGAGTTTAGGCAAGAAGAAAGACAATCTTATTTAAATGTTTCAAGCTGAGATTTTCCCATCAAGTTGTTTGGTTTACAGATAGGAGACCAGCACACAGACACACACTTCTTGATCCTTTTATGGTATCACAGCATTAATTGCTCATGCTAGCCTACTTTTTCAGAATTCTTTCTGGTATGTCAAAAAAGGCATGGGTGATTTATAAAACCTTTGCTACTGGTAATTCAAAACAGGAGTTCAGCGATCTATAATAAATACAGTCCATCAGTACAGCCTTCAAGTCAGACTAATAGAGAATTTTAATGCATTTTTACTGAGATACATAATTATTAACTTCCATTAACTTATTTATTTTAAAAAATGTAATGTTTAATTCACTGTCACTGTTTGACTCCACTTTATTTTTTTAGATAAGCCTGAAAGGGTGTGAGATCTTGCTGTCTTCTTTTAAAATTGCATTTTAAGGAGCCCCCAGATTTTACCTGATTACTGGTTCAAAGCTTTGACCAGGTTGATTTAACTGCTCTCTCAACTGGCAGATAGAAATACTATAAAGATGTTTTTAAAAAAAACGCAAAAAAGCACCCTTGCCAGAATATTATTTGCCATTGAAATCCTCCTAGATTAAGGTCAGGGCAAGGTTAACAGAAATGGTGAAGATTTTTCCAAAGCATTATAGGTGATTACCTTTCATTCATACCTGCTCCCCACTGACAACTAGCCTATCTGTCAGATTTCTTTTTGGAACTGTTTATTACATTTTGTATTATGAATGGCAGGATGCTGAGGTTTTTTTTCTTCTCACGTCTCAGTGGAGATTTTGAAATTCAGATATTGTTTTGAGTTCTTGCTCCTGATTGTATATCTTCTGTATGAATGTAATATGAATGCCTACTGATTTATTTCCCACTGAAATTATCCCTCATCTTTGTGGATAACCATTCCACTTATTTGATCCATAGTTTTAATAGTCTCTTCTTAGCAAATAGGGCTTTAGCCTTTATTCTTGAGGGAATTGAGAAGGGAGGAATGAGTTTATCTGCTTCATGTTGATCTGGCCACAGAATTATGAAATGATAGTATAATCTAGGGATGGCAAACTGGTCAATTTACTGCATATTTTTGCCTGGTCAAAGATTATAGCAATTTTACCCAAAAAACTACATTTTTTTAATAGATTTCTTGACAGAAATATTTTTTATTGTTTTATGACACATTTCTGAATGGAAAATTTGTGTTTTTTCTGTGTATTATTTGGACCTATTGGCAATATTTGACAACTTTTGATCAGTCAATTTACCAAACTTTTTTTGACTGGTCAAATACCAGATTATATTAGGGTTGGATATCTCAGGAAAAGGTTTTATGCTGCTGTGGCATCTTGCACACAAGGAGAACCAGATTCCTAGTTACTCTTTCC